>NC_041352.1:27379980-27437480 GCF_004354835.1 Perca flavescens
TTGGTACATACATACTGTACACAAACACATATATTAAACATTATTATGAAATAAACACAAATACAGAAACAAAGATAAACTAAATAGTTGTTTAACATGAGAGAAAAGAGGCTGAATGTATGAGTGCATGATGGGTAAAACATAATATAGTCTATGTGCAGCGGGCAGATGAATAGTGATGATGTGTATAGTGAACATGATTAGAGTTTATCTTAAAAATATATATTCTTAGCTCTGTGACTCCAATGTTCAGAACATGAGAGGCAACAACTGAGGCTGGACTTGGAGAAAAGTCCTGATTCATTCAGTTCTAGGGCTGTAACTAAACATTATTTTATTATTCATTCATCTATGTAATGGGCTGTGTATAGGTTATGTTAAATTATTATTATATGTTTAAAATGTGACGAACAAACTTTATGATTAAACAGACTCAGTGACGCAGTGAAACTATTAAACTACACGGTGAGAATACTCAGTCCAACATCCTGCTCTGTTAGTAAATGTACTTGATGTAGAAGTAGCAGAGAGAGATTCTCTGGAACATTACATCATGTTTTACTGCTGATTAAGACTTTGTGTGTAAACTCAGAATGTGCAGAGTAGCATGCTGTCAGATAAATGGAGGACAAGAAGAAGTACAAGCTTTTCCTTCTGAGATTAAAGCAAGTATTCACACATGTTACCGCAGTAAAAGTACTAATAGCACAGTGTAAAGTTACAGCAGCTGACTGAGCAGATAACTAACGTGAGAGAAAACAGACAGACTCTCTGCTCCCTGAACTCAACACAATATGAAAATGAAAAAATTGAAAGACTTACGTACTTGACTGCTCTGATTGAGGGTTTCTCACGCTGCAGCTCGGCCTGGAAGACCTCTGGGACACCGAGACATCTTATCGTGTGTGTCCACTGAAACCTTTGTGTCGACAGAGAAACAACAAACCTGTTTCAGCTTGATCAGGAGGAAGAGGAGAATGAGGAGGAGGAGTACATAGGAGGAGACAGGAAGAATCCTGAAGAACCAGAAAAACTGAGAGGAGCAGTAACACTTTATAACAACCAGCAGTGATAAACGGAAATTAAACTTCAGTTAAAAGTTATTTTAAACGGTTAACAAACATTTATAATGTTACTGATCATTGGTAATGTTGTCATTTTTTATTTTAGAGACAAATACCTAAATAAAGAATAAAACTAAGCCAAAGTCTAGTTTGTTTTCATCTCTGAGCTGGTGAGTGACGTCATGGCGCTCTCTGGTGGACATCAGCAGGAACTACAAGCAGAGCTCCACCAAACACATTCACACATTAAAACATGTTTACACTTTACTCTATTTTAATCATAAAAGATAAACGGTATTTTCAGCTATGATCAAATGAAACATCTCTTCTTGTTACAGCTATGAACTAACGTTTTTTACTTAACTTTACTACTATTATCTATTAGCAGGGTTCTGGTTCTAGTTAGTTTATCTGTTACAGCTATGAACTAACGCTTTACTTAACTTTTACTACTATTATCTATTAGCAGGGTTCTGGTTCTAGTTAGTTTATAGTTCATCCTGTAGTGACGGCTTCTTCTACTGGACTCTGCTACTGTTAGTTACTGATGCTACAGTGTAGATATTATGCTATAGTATAGATATTATGCTATAGTATAGATATGAGGCTTTAGTATATGATGCTATAGTATACATTCTGTGCTCTGCAGGAATAACACAACCACACATTCTGACAACAGAATACAGGGAAGTGACAAAGTAATTATGTATGTGAAACTTTAGCTGCAGTTAATATTTCCCTGTCTCTTCAAACATACAAAGGAACAGACAAACTGGGTGTAATCTTTCTTTTTGTCTGCAAGGACACCGAGCGGTAAACAGGAGACGGGATCATCCCCGCCTCAGGCACGCCCACACAGGAATGTCTGTGATCAAAGGATGTGTACGAGGGCTCAACAACTCGTTAATAATCATAGTCCGTCAAAACATTTCAAATTTCAAATTTACATTTGTTTATGCTTTAGTTTAGTTCTACATGTTCCGTTTTTCAGAGCTTATTGGGTTGACAGTATAAATATATAAATAAGGACCATGTCTACAGAACAGGACATGTTCTACTGGTTGGACAGTATAAAATATATAAATAAGGACCATGTCTACAGGACAGGACATGTTCTACTGGTTGGACAGTATAAAATATATAAATAAGGACCATGTCTACAGAACAGGACATGTTCTACTGGTTGGACAGTATAAAATATATAAATAAGGACCATGTCTACAGGACAGGACATGTTCTACTGGTTGGACAGTATAAAATATATAAATAAGGACCATGTCTACAGGACAGACATGTTCTACTGGTTGGACAGTATAAAATATATAAATAAGGACCATGTCTACAGGACAGGACATGTTCTACTGGTTGGACAGTATAAAATATATAAATAAGGACCATGTCTACAGAACAGGACATGTTCTACTGGTTGACAGTATAAAATATATAAATAAGGACCATGTCTACAGAACAGGACATGTTCTACTGGTTGGACAATAATGAAATATGATCATTACAGTGTTTAAAGCTCTAAATCAACACAACTAAACCACACAGCCAACAGATGGGACGAAGCGCCCACAAAATAACTAAATATTACCCATACTTATTAAGACACTTCCGATATATTGCAAAACTATATTGAGTTTATATATCTTGCCCAACTAACAGTAAAACAAATTTAATAAAAAGCAGATCTCCTGATCAGTGTCTGTGGGCTGTTTGTGTCTCTGTCCGTGATGTCGACGCTCTTTTCCTGATTCAGTCTGGTTTCTTCATATGTAGATGCAGCGTAATATTCACAACACAGAGACACTGATCCATAGAGGACCATCACACCAGCTCACAGTTACATATTCATTGATTTAGTTAGAGAATAAAGAGTCATGTTGTCTCCACATCAGTCCTGTCAGTGAATAGACCGACCGACACTAACTGCTGCAGACAGCTTTCTGATCTTCAACACAAGAGTCCTTAACACTTCCTCAGGAAATAAGAAGTGAAGTAGAAACATTATATTTAACTTTACAGAGACAGAAACTAACCCTGAAGAGATGAAAGACAGACTTGGTGTTAAAGTATCAAACAGCAACTTACAGTTTCTTCAAACAGTCCAAAGAGTTGACAGAGAACAACTCAGGTGAGTTGGTTTTTCTGATGAGTCACAGCTCCACCTGTCAGGAAGCAGATTTTCACAATAAGAGCTTGGTTTCTTCTCTCTGTGTAACTGTGGTTGTTGTTGTCAGTGTCTGTTCTTCCTTTGTCCCGTGAATGCAACAGAGGAACCTTTCCACGCCGAGTTCCAACATGTATAAAATGTGATGAACAAACTTTATCGTTAAACGGACTCAGTGACGCAGTGGAAGAAGTACTCAAACTATTAATACTACACGGTGAAAATAAACAGGGAGAGGCAAAGAGAAGTTGTTCTCAATTAACTTACCTGGATAAAGGTTATAAAAAATAAGCAGACTAACGAGCTCCATGTGGGTGAGAAAGTGACTAATCACAAAAGGGCCAGTGCCAAAAGTTGTCAAAACTCCATTTCATTAGCACAGCAGAAATCCACTTTGAAAGCATAGTGACCAGTGAGAGTGTATTTCCTCCAGTGCTCCCAAAGCAGACACTCTCATGTGTGTTATCTGTCCGTATCCTTGCTGCTTAGTTTGATACATGCAGGAGCCATTCTTCACCTCTCCCTAGGTCTTGTTTGTTGCTCGCAGTCACCTGTACAACTTGATTTTTTAATTGCTGCGTGAAGACTAATATCTGGCGCATGTGAAATAATATTATTTGCTTGCAGGACCATAACCCTGACGCCATGCTCAGATTATGCTGCCATTTAAAGTGGCATGCAAGAAAAAAAGGTTTTCTTCACTAATTCCACGCAACACTTAATGAGTAACATGATACACAAATTGTCATTTTGCAAGTGAAGTATTTAGTACACTTTATTGTGGCGTGAGCATATTGTTAGTACTACTGTGAAGTCCATCCACACATCGGATGCAGTTTAGCCAGTTATGACTAATGGATCTTTGACAGACAAGTTACTGCTAAAATCGTTGTAGATTTAGATACTGCCATGAAAGGAAATAGAAATATACCTATTGTTGTGTTTGCTTTTTTTGTTTGCATTCTAAAATGTTGCTTCTTGTAAAGTTAAATTAGAGGCAGAATGAGGCTTGTAGGATGTAACTGGATTAATAAAAAAGAAGGTTTGGGTGCCCAGATAGCTCAGTTGGTAGAGAGGGCACCCATATATAGAGGTTTACTCCTCACGCAGCGGGCCAGGGTTCGACTCTGACCTGCTGCCCTTTGCTGCATGTCATTCCCCCTCTCTCCCCTCTCATGTCTTCATCTGTCCTGTCACATTAAAGGCCTAAAATGCCCCAAAAAAAATATTCTTAAAAAAAAAATAAGGTTTTGGGAAAATATGAGCTTAATTTACAGACTATGGTCCGTCTTCCTCTTCCTCCAAAGTCAGTCAGTCTGAGAGGTAAAACAGGAACACTGACTGGGAGCTCACAACATTTAGAGGAAACAAGTTTGAACAAGAGTCACATGCAAGACCACACACACACACACACACACACACACACACACACACACACACACACACACACACACACACACACACACACACACACACACACACACACACACACACACAGTATACAGTTAGTAAAACCATCCACAACTTGGTCAGTTATCTTTAAATCTGTTTTCTGGGTCTACAGCAGGTTTAATGTGTATTATTATATATTTATTATTCAGCCAATCAGCTCTTTGTGTCCAGATGAATCAAACTGTTGAGTTCATTCTAACATTTCTTTCCTCTCCAGTCCACAGGGGAAAAAACAGACTCAGAGACTTTGACAGTAAAATAATAAATGTTGGATTACCTCTCACCCTGCCTCAGCCTTCAGTTTCCTCTTCCTGTTCTCTTCACACTTCTGTTAACTGTTGTGTGGTTTGTTTTGTATATTCTTCATATTCCTGCTGAATACAAATTGCGCTTTGGGACAAAGAATGAACTGAACTGAAATGGAGTCTCAACTTCCTGTTCTCATGTACCAGATCTGCTCCTCCCCCTCTTCATTTACAGGAAATCAGCTGAGTTTATCTAAAAGTGTGTGTACGTGTGTGTGTGTGTGTGTGTGTGTGTGTGTGTGTGTGTGTGTGTGTGTGTGTGTGTGTGTGTATGTTGTTGATGTAACAGCACCACCTGCTGTCCAAAGTAACAAACTACCAGCTGAAGGCTGACTTCACCATCTGGCCTTTCCTCTAAATTCCTCCCACTGGAAGTTACACTGACGAGGAATCTACCTCGGTGGTTGGGGCATACATAGTGTACACAAACACATATATTAAACATTATTATGAAATAAACAATGAATACAGAAACAAATATTAACTAAATAGTAGTTTAACATGAGAGAAAAGAGTCTGAATGGTTGAGTGCATGATGGGTAAAACATAATCTATGCAGCAGGCAGATGAATAGTGATGATGTGTATAGTGAACATGATTAGGAGTTTATCTTAAAATATATATTCTTAGCTCTGTGACTCCAATGTTCAGAACATGAGAGGCAACAACTGAGGCTGGACTTGGAGAAAAAGTCCTGATTCATTAAGTTCTAGGGCTGTAACTAACCATTATTTTATTTCTAAGGATTATTTTCTAGAGTGATCCATTAACCGTTTGGTCTATAAGATGTCAGAAAATATGAGAAAATATCCATCAGGTGAAGTCTGTAAATGTCTTGATTTGTCTGAAACTCAAAGATATTTAGATTAACACAGTGGTGTAGTCTACGTGATACACAGGTATACCCAGTATACCCACTAAGAAAGAAAAAGGATTTCCATATACCCAGTTAAAAATGCCCAATGACACGCAACAACATACTTTCAACTATAATTTTGATATATTTTTAATTGTCATCTGTGTTTTTCTTCTTCAAATAGGCTAAATAAAGTTTTTTCCACCGTAAATTGGTGCATAAAAGTGTCAGAATACAGTAAATTAAGTCTTTGATGCTCAAAACTTCCCTGGGGGAGGACACCCAGACCCCTACTACGATATGCCCCCCCCCCCAAAGGAAGATTCTGTCCAATATATGTATATACAGTACAGTATAGCCACTACAATAGACCAGTGTTCCCCAAGGGGTACTTTGAGGACTGCAGGGGACACCAAGTTTTTGTCACTTTTTATCACTATTTTCGCCCTTTTCCTTCCTTCATTCCTTTTTTGTACTTTCTTCTTTTTTTCTCTAAGTTTGTTGAAGTTTTCGCTTTTTTTCAAAAAATAATTCTGCCTTTTACAAGGTTTTTGTCACTTTTTCAAAGTTAGTCTTCCTTCCTTTTTTGCAAGTCTTTCTAGTTTTTCTCGCTGGCTCACTCCGGATTTCCACTGAATGCAGAACGGCTGCAGACCGGCTCCGCTGCTCCGCCGTCCGTCAGTACCCACCAGGTCCGGATTTGTTGCGGCCATGACCACTGACTGTATATATGTATATTGAAGTGATACTGACCACTGACTGTATATATGTATATTGAAGTGATACTGACCACTGACTGTATATATGTATATTGAAGTGATACTGACCACTGACTGTATATATGTATATTGAAGTGATACGGACCACTGACTGTATATATGTATATTGAAGTGATACTGACCACTGACTGTATATATGTATATTGAAGTGATACTGACCACTGACTGTATATATGTATATTGAAGCGATCCTGGCGTTAAAGACCAGCTGATCGCTGCCTGATTCTTTGAAATGAATGGCCACATTGCATTGTGGGATAGGCCTATCGGCTTTGAATGCTTCCTGCTCGGATCATATCGTAATGTTCTATATTACAGCAAATACTGTAATATTTCACCGGTAATAAGACCAAAATAATATTATTAAAGTAAAGAAATGAATACAATGATAACATCTAAATAAATGTTGATAGATGTAGCATTATAGTTTAAAAAATATAAATCAACAAAAAAGCAATCCAGCTTCCCTGGCCGAAATATACCGAAATAATAACATAAAAAGAAATACATATAAACCATGATACTATCTCGTGAATAATGTTGATTAAAACAGCGGTTATTGGGCTAAAAATACCAATAATAACTGTCACAGATTTCGAGTTAAGGGGCGGGGGGCGTGTTTTTTTCTTTCGTCGATATCCGACGGTGAGGGAATAACATGAATGTCTATCTGACGGACCCCCCTCGTCGAAAAATAACGTCAAGGGTACCCCTATTTCGTTGGAAACTTGACGCCAGGGTCCTTGACCATGCGTCATACATTTGACGAGTAGGGAGTGAGACTGTGTTGCCCAACGAGATCTCACGAGGACCTCACGAGATCTCGCGAATTCACGAGAATAGAACCACAAAACCAACAACAGTTAGTTTCCATCCAGAGGAGTAGAGGGAAACGGCTCTGTGCTGTGTTTTCAAGGTGTAGTGCAGGGAAATATGATCCGCCGTGAGCACGGTGTATTTTATTTTGAAAATTAACCAGATATTTTATTTTGTTTCTGTGCTCGACTTCCTGTGCCGCATAATCTGCCATGTGCTGAATTGCTGCGGAGCTCTCCAGCTGCTCGGCAACAATAGAAGCTCTCACGTATCTGCTGTGGAGGGCGGCGGACCACGGAGTTGGGACGCAGTCGTTCTGCAGTCAGTGGAAATACACACTATACTGGCCTCACTGAGTGTAGAGCTACTGAGTTATCCAGCAAGTTTACAACCACCAGGTTAGGACCAACAAAGGACGGTGATGCAAGAAATCTTCATTCCTTTTCTCCTTTCCTTTATTTATGCCGTAAAAGGGCATTGCCTTCGTGTGGGTAAGAAATAACTATTAAGCAAGTGAAAAAGCCAACTTGTCCCGAGACAGCAAAACCGAACAACCTTTCACGTTGACTTCTCTCGTGTGTCTGCCCGATAAACAGGAAGTAAGCGGTTAACTCACCCAAACGTAGCCTACATTTCAATACTAGTTATGACCAATAGATGGCGCTCTACAAATGATAAGTGAACGCTGTGTACAAGAACAGACATGAAATCTAGGTCTGCTCAGAGCATGACACACACATTGTACACACAATAACACACAAATACACACACTGACTTTAATGGAAACCATAATTACTCCAACTGGGGTCAGTTTCTGATACTGTTTTTCACCAATTCTTGACTTACTTCCTCCTTTCTACCGACTTTTTTCCAAGTTTTTATGTTTTTTAAAACGTATTTATTGCCTTTTTTCATCAGTATTTAAATGTTTTCATAGGGCTGTCAAAATTAACGCGTTAATTTTTTTGCTAATTTTTTGCGTTAAGTTTTAATATTTAACCGTAAAAAAAAATTAACGAAATGAACGCAGCTGTGTTTGTTTACTTCATGTGGCGGCTGAGAAACGTAATACGTCTACATAACAGCAGGCGGCGCTACTCTGTATTGTTGCCCAAGTAATGAAAACCGGCAGCTGATTGGACAAACGCGTCACATGGGTTTGTTTTCTCCGGATATTGAGAGCCAGACTGTCATGGCGGCCGTTCAGAATACGATCTCATATTGTACTAAAATAGTTCACTGAAACATGTTTCTGAAAACATTTTAAGCGAGAAATAGGCCGTGCAGTTGCTGAATCTGTCTTCATTTCAGCTCAACAAAGGTCAGTTTAAAAGATTTCCGTCAGATTTTGAGAGACTCTAGTCACCTCATCCTGCTCACCATTTCCAGGTGAGTCCCGACTGCCCCCGTCACCGACTGAACTCTCGGCTCGTTGGAGATGAACTGAACTCTCGGCTCGTTGGAGATGAACTGAACTCTCGGCTCGTTGGAGATGAACTGAACTCTCGGCTCGTTGGAGATGAACTGAACTCTCGGCTCGTTGGAGATGAACTGCTCCTCGCCTGTAAAGTAGACGAGAGCAGGCGACAGCAGCCGGGGACGGTGACAGTTTCTAGCCATTTCCAGCAGCCTTCAGCAGGACTAAGCCAAATTGTTGCTGCTGTTGTTCTGAAAGATATTAAACCTTCATTCTTCATATTTGCAAAGTTAAGTGATTTAGCATTTAAATATCCATTATTACAAGCTTCAGTCTCAATTTAAAAAGCGATTAATCGTGATTAATTACAGCAAATTGTGCAATTAATTAGTTAATTTTTTTTAATCGATTGACAGCCCTAGTTTTTCAGTTGCAAGGCTGTTGTTTGGTAAATCAGGGGGTACACTGCACCACTGATTTAATATGATATAAACAGAGAAAAGCAGCAAATGTCCATATTTCCATATTTTTTTCTGTTGCTCTTCTCCAGACTCTTATTGTGAAAGCGAGGCTGCCGCTCTTCTCCAGACTCTTATTGTGAAAAGCGAGTCTGCTGCTCTTATCCAGACTCTTATTGAGAAAGCGAGTCTGACGCTCTTCTCCAGACTCTTATTGTGAAAGCGAGTCTGACGCTCTTCTCCAGACTCTTATTGTGAAAGCGAGTCTGCTGCTCTTCTCCAGACTCTTATTGTGAAAGCGAGTCTGCTGCTCTTCTCCAGACTCTTATTGTGAAAGCGAGGCTGCTGCTCTACTCCAGACTCTTATTGTGAAAGCGAGTCTGCCGCTCTTCTCCAGACTCTTATTGTGAAAGCGAGTCTGCCGCTCTTCTCCAGACTCTTATTGTGAAAGCGAGTCTGCCGCTCTTCTCCGGACTCTTATTGTGAAAGCGAGTCTGCGAGTCTGCTCCAGACTCTTATTGTGAAAACGAGGCCGGAAGTGTTGTAGTATCTTGACCCTGACAGGTGGGAAGATGTCTTCTTCTTTCAGAGAGGTGAAACGCCGTTTTTCGGCTCTTTGTCCGGTTGGTTTCACGTCACAGCTGCGGAGGAATCACCCGGTGGGAGGACGGCGCTTGTCACGCGCACAGACAGGTACCGTTGCTATGGTTACTGTGTTGCTGTGTGTAGCTACAGCCAGGGGCGCCGTATAGGGGGGAAAAGTTAGGACAATTCCAAGGGCCCATGACTGACAGGGGCCCCAAAAAATAGGTAAAAACTAATATAAAATTATTAAACCATCATCATTCAGTATATATATTTCAAATATAATAGTAAAATTGATGATCTCTTTGTTTTTACTTGTTTTTGGCAGTAAAAGTTAAATATCCCCAGTGACCAAAAAGTAAACATCCATATTGACCGACCACCCCCCTGTATCTGCATGAAATGGTTTGGTCCTGCCTTAGCGCACTCAGTGACGGTGTTTAGTTGCAGTCAGTAGATGCGCCAGAACTACAGTGACCACAATGTTGCCAAGTAACGTTAAATCAAAATCAGGTTTTCAAAAAAGGAAAGAGAGAAAATAGAGAGAGAGGAAAGACAAAGGAAGAAAGGTGGGTAGTAGTCTGTGAGTGGTATTAACCTGTCCATAGTGAAATAAGCTAGCTAGCTACAGACTAGTGCTAGCCTACATTTAATCACCATTTAATCAGTGCAGGGAAACGTTTAGCAAGATATTCATATTAAATCCTTGTCCCTGCCCCTTTAGCAGACTTAACAACAGATTGGTCAGCAGCAGCCCAGTCTCCCCCTAACTGAGCCCCTCCCTGTCCCAGTGAAGAAGGTGAGCAACATTGTGTTCAATGACATTAGCCAGTTAGCATCACTGCAGGGAGTCTGTGGGGATTTCTCTGTCTCTCTTGATCTTTTCACCATTACAAAAAAAGAAAATTAAATATTTGTTAATGACAAAAATTCAAACACATTAATAACAATTATTTTATCACATGATCATTATGAAATAAAATAAAAAATAAAATAAAAACCTACTGTCTGTACTGGATGCTGGACAGTTGGAAACAGTGAGTAGCTTACCTGAGCCTGCATGTAAGATACAGACAATATTAAAATAAGCCAGTTTGATACGTTCATTTAGATTGAATTATGGAATGACATCTATAGATACAGACTTTATTATTACCATCATGATGGGCAATTTATTTGAGAAGCTTGCACACACACACACACACACACACACACACACACACACACACAAAAAAATCTATCGTATCTAATGTATGTAATCAAGTGGTGGTGATACAGAACAAGGTAATTTGGGTCAATGTTCTGTAATGTTAGTGCTATTTATTAGTATATGGCAATCTTGCATCAAATAGTGAACTACATACTAGACTTGCAGGCAGGGGTTAAATTGGGCCGGGGCTCTCTGGGGCTTAGCCCCAGCACATAAGCCTACTCGTGTCCGGATGTGCCTGCTTGCAGTCTAAATATGTCACAAAAAATATGATGAAAGTGATACTTTTGAAAACATGATATTTCTGACAATAAATGAAAGATGTTTGAAATGGCATGTCTATTTGTCTCGGCGGAGCTGAGATGACAACAATCAGAACATGGCAACAACCTGCCCAGAACTGCAGACAATTCACCACCGCGGATCAACTACACAACGCCAAAGGGTCTCCGTCGGTAGGATTAACAGATAAAAGTCCTTCTCCTAAAGCTAAAAACCCCGTTAGTGTCCCTTTAGTGTCTCCGTCGGTAGGATTAACAGATAAAAGTCCTTCTCCTAAAGCTAAAAACCCCGTTAGTGTCCCTTTAGTGTCTCCGTCGGTAGGACTAACAGATAAAAGTCCTTCTCCTAAAGCTAAAACCCCGTTAGTGTCCCTTTAGTGTCTCCGTCGGTAGGATTAACAGATAAAAGTCCTTCTCCTAAAGCTAAAAACCCCGTTAGTGTCCCTTTAGTGTCTCCGTCGGTAGGACTAACAGATAAAAGTCCTTCTCCTAAAGCTAAAAACCCCGTTAGTGTCCCTTTAGTGTCTCCGTCGGTAGGATTAACAGATAAAAGTCCTTCTCCTAAAGCTAAAAACCCCGTTAGTGTCCCTTTAGTGTCTCCGTCGGTAGGATTAACAGATAAAAGTCCTTCTCCTAAAGCTAAAAACCCCGCTCACAGCGGTGGAAACCCGGTGCTCGGGAGCTCCACCGGCCGCTACGAGTTCATGTCGCTGACCAAGCCGTGGAACCGGGTCCTCGCTGTCGCATCTCCTCCAGCGGCTCGCATCCGAGCATCGGAGAGCCTCATTTGGTGCCGTGTGTGTGTGTGTGTGTGTGTTTGTGTGTGTGTGTGTATTGTAGTAGTAAAGAGAGAATGGGAGAAGGAAGTTTGTGTGAAGTGGACCTGGTGACCACTGACCCAAATCTTCTCAGCTGTTGCTACTGTCTCTGTCTCTTCATGTAGCACATTATGTTTGGCACATTGTATGGGCACTTCTTATATCATAACAAGGTAATATAATATGTAATCAAGTGATGACTGATTAACAGTAATGTAAATGCTAAATGTCCTAATACCTGTTGATACTACAACAATGCAGAGTATAGGCTCTTAACCTTGCAGTTTTGCACATATCATGTAAGACTCAATTTCTCCATTTCTTTGCACAAAGCTCTCCAGAAAGTGCCATTTAACGGTTTATTTTTAAATTTTTATCCCGGGGGTGCATACCCCCGGACCCCCCTAGGGAGAGCCCCTCCACATAACTAATTACAATTTAATCCCTGCTTACATGCATGTACAAATCACCATCCGTAAATATTGTGCTAGTACTAGTATTGAACTACAAGCAGCAAGACAGTTGCAAGCCTTTAATTAGAGTTCTGTAAAGCTTTTGATGGGACAGTTAGGTCCTAGAGATGTGGTGACAAAAGCTGCGCAGAGGGGGCCCAATTGGATTTGTTGTCATGGGGCCCAAAATTCCTGGCGGCGCCCCTGTCTGTATGTTTAGGAGGAGAAAGAAGAAGACACAGCTCAAGAGTTCCAAGTCACCAAAAATGTATTGGCCAGCCCCAGGATAATCTGAGAGCGAGAGAGAAAGTGAAGGGTTGAACATGTGTGGTTCACATAAATCCACTCAAAGACAGTTTAGAAGTGGGTCCCGGGCCTTTTAGCCTAACTAGCTGCAGGTCCTGAGTGGATTGGAGCCATTATGTTGCCCACTGCTGGAATCACCTTCTAAGACATGCGCCAACTGGAATTATTTACAACTAACATAAGGCTGTTCTCTTTTCCAGAGCTTTTAATTTGTCTTTTCTTAACCGTCATTTATTATTTTAGGTTTTACACTTTGTTTTTAAAGTGACTTTATGAAATGTGTCTGTCCTTTCATTGAATTTTTT
Source organism: Perca flavescens (assembly GCF_004354835.1). NCBI lineage: Eukaryota > Metazoa > Chordata > Actinopteri > Perciformes > Percidae > Perca > Perca flavescens. The sequence goes on from NC_041352.1 coordinate 27,393,258, forward strand.
GCCTGTAAAGCACTTGTGTGCTCTATAAAAAAAAATTAAAAATGAGAACACAGATGAGATTCTTTCACTCTATATTCACCAAAATAAATATTGGAGCCATTCTTTACAGACCACATAACTCCAGAACAGTCTGACACTAAAATGGCATTTTTCCAGACCCATCAGGAGAAAATGTACTGTTTTCCATATCTGTTTCTGTCTGAGGAACAAACTCTCTCAGATCTGGCAACACAGAAGCTAACGTTCACAAGGCCCTGACAACACTAATGGAATGACTTTTCGCTAAGTAATTAGACATAACGCCCATTTAGGAGACAGGAAGTGAGGAGTGTTTCATACTGTTGGTGATGTGACAGAAAATCTTTGATATACCGTATGTTCAAGGACATTGGAAAACCATTTTTCCCAGTGAAAACGTCATAATTCAGAGAATCAGGAGGAAACTGGGGCTAGATTTAGCTAACAGAGTTTCCCAGGTGGTGACGTTGTTGACAGCTGACGATTGATGGAGGCGACTTTGGTTCACTGAAAATATTTCAATGACAATAAACTGTTTATTGTGGACAAACGCCTCCGCCAAGAAACATACACAGACATAACATCTTCAAATGATTCATAAATAGGCCCATTTATAAACCTGATACGAGTCCTTTCCTGTTTGTTGTCCTGCAGATAACACAAACTAACAGCTGTCCATGTGCTGTTAGGATGCTCGCATAAGAAATCAGCAACAATCTTTGTTATTGTGGCCTCCATGTTTACACACGCCCAACAGCTGGTGGCAGTCACGCAACAAGTTGTTAAGCCAAACGCCAATATAGCAGAAGAAGAAGAAGAGGCATCCCGACCATGTGAACGCTGGCAGTCGGATAAACAACGTAACCACGGAGACGGTCCCTGTTATTCCCAGGAGGCATGAACGCAGTAAGAGCTCCAGTTGTGGTATGAACGTGGAAACATGATCACTGACCAGCAGAGTTCTCCTCCAGCACCTCCTGCTGCATCACTTCCTCACCTCCTCCATCCTGAAATCCTGCTAAATGATCAAATAATCTTCATTTCTCCATGTTCCTGCATCATTAACACCTTGAGATCAGAGCTAGACTGCTGTATCTGCTGATACTTTCATATTTTAACGTGACGCTACCTGTGCAGAGGAGTTAGTCGGGACGCCGGGTGACTTTGACGTCACTGAAGGTGTCACCGCTGTCGTAGGAGCTGCATCAAATCAGTCAACACCTGAAGAATACATGAAATCTGGATATTTAAGAGAAAATAGATCAAAACAATCTGCAGGTTTTAAAACTTTGCACCACAAACAAATGTCATCTTCAATTCCTGGAGATGAATAAAGTCCAACGTTGACCAATAAAGATGTGATAGCGATGCTTTTGTTGTTCAGCTGTAATACAGTATCGTTGACAGCTTTGTCTCTACACATCAGAATGGGACTGTTGGTATGGGGGGGGCGCTCTTGTTGAACTGTGCATGCTACGGTAGTTACCTGTTCAAAAGGAAAGCTAACAAGTGGTTTCAAAATGGTCCAATGGGACGGAGAAGGGAAGAAAGAACTGATGGTGTTCTGCTAGCAGGGAGGAGGAGTTGGGCTCTTTTTCTAACAGCTCTGGATGGAAAACCAGAAGACAAGAGAAGGATTTTTAAACCAGCTAGGGTTGGCTACCGTTCATCATCTCAGAGAGCCCCGTCTACTGATACAGAGAGCTGAAATTCTCTCCCTCTTTTTATTTCAGTTGGTAAAATAATTCCAATCCTATTTCTTCTATTTACTTGGAACATTGTCATTTATTTAGACATTAACATTTGACACACCACACAACATAAAGCCCCTCCCATACAACCTATTAAATCTATTATTAATTAACTGCACTCTTAACTTTTACTCTTGTTGTTGTATCTTATTCTCTATTAGCTTTTGACCTCTTTTTAATTGCTCTTTAATTTAGTTTGATGTAAAGCACTGTGAATTGCCTTGTTGCTGAAATGTGCCATAGAAATAAAGTTACCTTTCAACCACTAGCCTGGTAACAACAACAACTCAAATTAACTAAAGAAATCAAAAAGGAATAAAATCTACCTTTTTTCAGCTCAAAGAGCATTAATAACTGTTTATTGATGGTTTATTAAGGCTTATTCGGTATTGTTACACGTTAATTAAGTGTTACTTAAGGTGCATATGTTCTCTACTTTACAATAAGTCTACCAAAGAGCATTAATAACTGTTTATTGATGGTTAGGTAAGGCTTATTCAGTATTGTTACAAATTAATTAAGTGTTAGTTAAGGTGCACATGTTCTCAACTTTACAATAAGTCTACTAAAGAGCATTAATAAATGTTTATTGATGGTTTATTAAGGCTTATTCGGTATTGTTACACATTATTAAGTGTTAGTTAAGGTGCATATGTTCTCTACTTTACAATAAGTCTACCAAAGAGCATTAATAACTGTTTATTGATGGTTTATTAAGGCTTATTCAGTATTGTTACACATTAATTAAGTGTTAGTTAAGGTGTATATGTTCTCAACTTTACAATAAGTCTACTAAAGAGCATTGATAAATGTTTATTGATGGTTAGGTAAGGCTTATTCTGTATTGTTACACATTAATTAAGTATTAGTTAAGGTGCATATGTTCTCTACTTTACAATAAGTCTACCAAAGAGCATTAATAACTGTTTATTGATGGTTAGGTAAGGCTTATTCAGTATTGTTACAAATTAATTAAGTGTTAGTTAAGGTGTATATGTTCTCAACTTTACAATAAGTCTACCAGAGCATTAATAACTGTTTATTGATGGTTTATTAAGGCTTATTCAGTAGTGTTACACATTAATTAAGTGTCAGTTAAGGTGCATATGTTCTCTGCTTTGCAATAAGTCTACCAAAGAGCATTAATAACTGTTTATTGATGGTTCATTAAGGCTTATTCAGTATTGTTACACATTAATTAAGTGTTAGTTAAGGTGTATATGTTCTCAACTTTACAATAAGTCTACTAAAGAGCATTAATAAATGTTTATTGATGGTTAGGTAAGGCTTATTCTGTATTGTTACACATTAAATAAGTATTAGGTAAGGTGCATATGTTCTCTACTTTACAATAAGTCTACCAAAGAGCATTAATAATAACTGTTTATTGATGGTTTATTAAGGCTTATTCAGTATTGTTACACATTAATTAAGTGTTAGTTAAGGTGTATATGTTCTTAACTTTAAAATAAGTCTACCAGAGCATTAATAACTGTGTAGTGATGGTTTATTAAGGCTTATTCAGTATTGTTACACGTTAATTAAATGTTAGTGAAGGTGCATATGTTCTCTACTTTACAATAAGTCTACCAAAGAGCATTAATAACTGTTTATTGATGGTTTATTAAGGCTTATTCGGTATTGTTACACATTAATTAAGTGTTAGTTAAGGTGCATATGTTCTCTACTTTACAATAAGTCTACCAAAGAGCATTAGTAACTGTTTATTGATGGTTTATTAAGGCTTATTCAGTATTGTTACACATTAATTAAGTAACCATTTAAGGCTAAGTAATGCTTATATAGCATGCACAATAATTTATATAGGTTAATGTCCATATGAAGACAAAGGAAGAAGCAAACCTCTGCATGGAGACTATGGAGTCTTTTCCCTGATCTCACCCTCTACCAAAAGTAAGTCATATGTTGGAGGATGGACAAATATAGTGGACAAAGGTATGTGGACAACCATGACCCGTAAATAAACAATAAAAAAAGTTTTCTCATAATGACAGGGCTTGGCCGTGAACCTCAAGACATACATGCTATGAAACATCTTTATCAACCACCTAGTAATATTAGGAAATACCTTCATCAACATCAACTAAGGCTTTACTTAGACACTTTAGTTAGCTTTTATTTCCAGTTCAGGATTTTTAGTATATTACCTAATGTTAAAATATACACCTTAGTTAACTGTTATAAAGAGTTAGTCAAGGCTTGTTACTGCATTAACTAATGGTTAAATAGACACATTATTTAACTGTTATTAACAGTTATTCAAGGATTATTATTCCATTTACTAATGATATAATAGACACCTTAATTAACTGTTTTTAATAGTTAGTGAGGGCTTATTACTGCATTTACTAATGGTAAAATAGACACCTTAGTTAAGTGTGATTAATAGTCAGTTAAGGCATCTACTAATAGTAAATAATGCATCAATTAATACCTTAGTTAACATGAGCATTGTTAATAAATGTTTATTAGACAATTTATTCAACCCTTAATAACGGTTAGTTAATGCTTATTAATGCATTAACTAATGCTAATTAATGTACCCTTATTGTAAAGTGTTACCCTGAATATTGTGTATGAAGTTTCATGTAGACTGTCGTACAGTGGTTTCACAATATTACTTTATCTTGAAGCCCACAAGTCATGTTTTTTTGGCACAAACATTATACAAAAGCATTGTATGCGTAAATTATGTGTAAATGATGCAGCTACCCACCACAGTATCGATCCACCCATCCCTAGTAGTGATAAGGAACCATAATAATTTCATTGCTTCTTTGCATGTTTAAAGCTAGAGTGCGTAGTTTCTGTTCCCCCATGAGGAATTCTAAGTAATGACAACAAAACTGTCGGCGTGTCCACATGATACATATGGAATGACGTTTTATTCACAATTAAATAAATTAATAAATACATTAATAAATACATAAAAACATGAATAATTAAATATGCCTTTGAAATACATTATGAAATAAATAAATGAGGCAATAAATACATAAATAAATTTAATTATTTCATGGTACTTTTATTTCATACGTCCATATTTATTTATTTCAAGAGATGTTTATTTCTTAAGTCCACATTGATTTATTTCAAGAGATTTTTATTTCATAAGTCCATTTTAATTATTTCAACAGACCTTTATTTCATAAGTCCACATTTATTTATTTCAAGAGACTTTTATTTCATAAGTCCCCATTTATTTATTTATTTCAAGAGACTTATTTCATAAGTCCACATTTATTTATTTCAAGAGACTTTTATTTCATAAGTCTGCATTTATTTATTTCAAGAGACTTTCATTTCATAAGTCCACATTTATTTATTTCAAGAGACTTTTATTTTCCTAATGCCACATTTATTTATTTCAAGAGACTTTTATTTTCCTAATGCCACATTTATTTATTTCAAGAGACTTTTATTTTCCTAATGCCACATTTATTTATTTCACTCTCCTATTTATTACAAATTTGTATATGTAAATGAGGGGGCGTGGCTATCGCTCACATTCAGAACAAGGTGAATGGGACTTCTTTGGCACGTAGTAGAAGAATTACCGTATAGTACAGGATAAGCTTGCAGGTAGTTTCGATTTACATGAGCTGTTTAGGATTAATTACTAATGTTAACTAGCATTTTAGTTAGCAATAATTAGACTGTGCCTACGTTATCTCCTTACATATACCTACACTCTCCGTCTCTGTAAGATCGGGAATGATTGAGATTTCTCTCTCACAGCTACCAGAAGACTTCACACTTTCAGACACGTTGCTCAAGTCACATTTACGTTGTCTCTCTCAGTTGGAGGCTGCGCAGTAAAGCTGGCCATCCCCGGAAAAGTGCTTCTGATAGCCTTCACTGGTCTCCGTCCAGAGCAACGGGGTCTATTGGTCCATTATACACTGTCTATGGTTGCACCGTCGGACCCATGGATGTATTAGCTTGGTTGGTGCGTAACTGCTTACGGACCTGGATGTGACTGAGTGGGAGACGTTAGCGGACGTAAATGAGCTGTTATCCCTAAAAAATGACTTGACTGATGCAGAGTGTGCACCGGCATCTGAAGCTTTGCTAGTTAAGCTGCAAAAGCAACAATGCATCCAAGTATGCAGCAGTCAGGATCAGCTTTGTGACAAACCACAAAATCGCCAAAACAGTAAGCCATTTTTTGAATGGGAGTTTATTAGAGAGTGTTTGGTGGACTCTGCTGCGCTAATATGCCCAGAGGTAAAAAAAAGAGACGTTTGAGAATGTGTCGCCTGACATAAAATTCATATTGAGCAGAATTGTGTTTAGCCTATTAGTTCGGCCGTCCACAACAGTCCCTGATTCTCATGTGACCCCTTGGGAAAATGAATTGCCTACTCCTGCCAGGACAAGGTATGTAGGAGACCTGCTCAATTAATTCACATACATCTAATTAGCTCATACTTAGGTGTAGAAGATAGCTGCTAGTCTGGGCTGCGAACATTAGGGTATGTTTATATTAATATAATTAACAGTCTATGGGTCTTGATTTGCATTATAACTGTTGTTTGTTTGTGAAGAAAAGAAGGATGGCCATCAGAACTAACAATGTATGGTACTTTTACTCTCAGTTGATTGTTTGAAAACATGTTATGGGATGGTCCGAACTAAAATTGCACATTATACCTTTCTAAGGGTCTTAAATAACATGTGTGACATGTGTTATGTTGTTATTACATGTGTATAGATGTTTCTTTAATTAAAAACAAAATAGTTTTGGATTTATGACCCCTTGTCCTATTTTCACTACATGGGAGAGACACCCCCGTTTTACAGAACTACTTATTACTTTAACTTTAGTAATTTTTCAGATAGGTATTTTTACTTGTACTTATAATATTATAATCAAAGTATTGGTACTTTTACTTGAGTACAATATTTTAGTACATTTTCCACCTGTGGATTGGGGGGATCCTTCCCTGAGATCCCACACCCCTTGACCCTGTCCCTCCACTGGTAAGGCCTCAGCACTCATTTCCCTTATTTTAGTGTGTATGGTATTTTATACTTGATGTTTTTTTAGTAATTGTATAAATAAAATTGTCTTTAACAAAACTACGTCTCTGGCTTTGTGCATAAGTCAAACCTGTGTGCTTTCTGTATTTTGGTAGTTTAACTGTCGAGCTAGTCAAATCCTATTCTCGGGGTGAAATTCCCCGGGTGGCGTTGCCGGTGTCTTCCTTGGGTCTGGGCATTGAGCGGCCAAAAAGGCGCTCCACACCAAAAAAAACACACTGTAAATGAGCGATATGGTTAACTTGTCACCAACCGGGACGAAGAAAAGCATCCGGAGGAAGATGACCTGACCACGGCTGTGATGGCTGCTGAGGATGCTTAACGTCACCCTGCTGTAAATGACATTAGACCAGGGGATCGCACAGCCAGGCCACAGTGGGTGAGTCAGCTGATAAGGGTCCATGCAAGAACTTTACTCTTATCTCTGTCTCGTAGAAGAACAAAAATGTGAATAAATGGATCACCGAATCTAAAGTTATACAGGACATTGGTTTATTTTTAGCCCAGAGAACATGTTTGCCCTCAGTGGCTTATTTAGATATATTAAGTCACTACAGATATGACTACATTATTTTGACCATATGTGCAAGTGTGAAAACTGTGGATACATGCGCGTGTGTTTTTATGTGTGTGCTTGGCTATGGGTGGTGTATTTGGCCTACTGCATTACTCTTCTGAGCCAATGTATGAGAGCTGCAGTAATGATTGTTTGAACCCGGCTTGTTGGCTGGTATTTGAAATATACTAATCAGTTCTATGGTGCTGTTGTATCGGCAACTTTAAATCAATCTCTCTCTTTCGCTCGCTTAGTAAACCACGGAGGTGGGTGGGCATCTGCGCGAGTGTGTGTAATGTTAGGCTATGTGTCAAGGGAAACTAAAAATTTCAGAGCACCCTCACTGAAATGTCCAGCAACCCCAAAGTATCAGCAAAATAACATCTCTGGCGCCACCACTGCTTCTTAAAGGCTCAATTGAGTATTGCCAGGTCACATGTTTTTATCTTCTTAAAAAAAAATAAAAAATCTTCAAGCAGTGAGACTAGTTTAGTTTAGTTTATTAGTTTATTATGTCGTGGAGCAGCTTTAGCCTCAACGGCTAATTTCCAGCTGTAGTCCCCGGCCAGCTGACAATAGGCATTCTAAAATACAATGGTTAACATATTAAAATGAGTTACATTACATCTATAATAACAGCAGGCCTACACAAAAAGGGTTAAAACATACAAAGAAGTGGCACTATTGACACTGTATGTGGATTTCTTTCATTTTATTTAATGATGTTTTTATCTCTCTTTTTCTGTGATGGCTGCGATCATAGGTTGCTACAACATATGAGATTATACTACTTATTCAGGTCATTTTATTATGTTGTATTTAAATTATTCATACATTTTTTTTGTCTGTACTTTGTACTTTTAAATGCACAGGACAATAAACTTGAAACTTGAACTTGGTCTGGAATCGCACTGATCAATACTCATAAAACGTCAAAGTGTTGGAGACACATATAGGCCATTGATCTACTGAGATGTTGCAAAAATAAATGAATTAACTCCCAGGAATTGTGGTGTTGAGTATTATTTCATGGTATTATGGAGCACTTTGAGATACAGGATTTTATTAAGGTGGTACACAAACTCAAAAACAAACTTGTTTCAATGCTTGAGCCTAATTATGCATGATACAAGAAAGACAAATCACTGAAGAATAGACTTAATAGGCATAAAGCATCCTTTCCATAACCATTCAATCTGCTCTTTAAAGCACAAGGCCCTAAGAAACAGCTCCTGTTTATGTCACTTGTCACCTCTTTCCTTGAGTAGCGTTACAGCGATAGCTAAGAAATATTTGATTAGAGAGTTAAAGACTTTAGGTTATGGATGAGACTGAAGACACAAATACAGATGAGGACACAAACATGGACACAAACGCACATCTTTCAATGTTTCCGCATCATGGTAAGTAGCCCTACTTCATGCCTCTGTGTTGGTCCAGAAATCATCCTTGTTTCTTGACACAGACAAATCCTCTCCCAACATTGCAGTTGTCGTCATCCCAGCACTTATGATCTGTGAGTACCAAAGACACAGGAGTCAATCAGCATGACACAAACCAACACCTGACACAGAAACAAAACCTAAAACTATGCAGACAACAGGCAGAAAAAACGTTAGCTGTTGTCCGTACATTGAGAGACCATACATTTCTAGATTAATAATGTTAATGTTAAAAACATATAGTATCAATGTTTAGTAAATTATGCAATTCTGTGCATTGCTAATAGTTAAATGATTTGATAAACCCACATTTGACCCAAAAAGTCTATAAATCATCAAATCTATTATTTTAAAAGCAATCACTGGCCTATCTGCCACTTACCGTATTTCCAAAAGTTGATGGATATATGTAACAATCTTTTTTTTACAATATCTCTAAAATCACACTCTTACATTATGCTATAAAGGTAAACATTGTCTTTTTATTTACCTGTGTAATTGATTTGTAGACAGTGCTGACCTCTGTCGTTATTAGGCTCTCCTCCACACCAGTTGACATAGTTGAAAGGTGTACCGTCAGACCAGAACCAAAATCCCTCCTTTAGAAGACAAAACGGTTTTAGAACATTGTATGAGTGATGAAAAAAATCTTAAAGTTGAATATCTCTGGGACGTCGACACAGAGGTCGTGGGTTGGAATCAGACCTGCAGCAGGTTTCCTGCATGTCTTCCCTCTCTCTCTTCCCCCTTTCATGCTGTCCTGGTGATTAAAGGCACTAATGCCCAAAAAAAGTCAAAAATCAGAATTCCTCTGGGCGCTCGGGTAGCTCACATGTTTATCCCTAGACACAGAGGCCAAGGGTTTGAATCTGTCCTGCAGTGATTTACTACATGCCTTCCCTCTCTCTCTCCCCTTTCATATCCAAGCTGCCCCAGTGGTTAAAGGCACAAATGCCCAAAAATTGATCTTAAAAAAAAAAGAAAACACACAAACAATTCAAATACCTCTAAGACCTTGTCTAATTTACCTGTTGTGCATCAGAGCCTCCGATCCACGCCAAGTTTAGGCCTGCCAAACGCTGAATCCAATGTTCCTCATCTCTGTTGTGCACAGATGCTAGGTGTGCGTGTGAAGAGCGACAGGATCTCTACAGTGAAAACACACATACAGAGAGTTGCCAAGAACAAAAACCTGAGTAATAGGAGAAAACAGAAGAAGATGCAAAATGTGTGTGCAAAATGTACAAGTCAATTCAAGCAGAATAAACATAGAGAATAATGACTCAAATCATCCTGACTACCTCAGCCACAGCCCAGCTGGTGGATCCTGGGAAGTAGCGGAAACAGCGGCCTCCGTACAGAGACCAACCATTTTCACAGTGTGTGGACCTCTTGACAACATGATCTTCTCCTGACATAGACAAGCAAGGGCAATGTTGAATCTCAATTTTACAGATGAAATGTAAAAAATTTTATCAAAGAAAAATATATACAACATTTTTTCTCTCTCGGCATCTGGAAAAGTAATTTAAAAAATTCATATAAAATGTAATGTACGTATCAAAGCCTGATGTGCTTTACTGTAATAGAAATCTGAGAAACTCACTTGGTTGAATTGTTTGTCCTCCCACAGCAGCGGCCTCTGCCTATGAAAGAACTGGACAATTTGACACAAGAGTAAGTGACTTTTGTTGTTCGTGTTGCCACAAAAAATGTATTCAATCTCTTTTCCCTCTCTCTCTTAAACAGTAAATATTCAGAGTACATACACTGCTTAATCACTCCTACTCACCAGTAGTCAGAGCCATCATGGCTGCAACAAGTACGGACACAGCTAGCATCTTCATGGAGAAGTTGATGAAGGCGACCTTCAATAGAAAGAAACAAACATGTTAATAAGACTTGTATACAGAGAAAAATTACCCTTAGCGACTGTCAATCCATTAAAGAGAGGACAGAAAATAAGAGTTTATAGCAAACCTTTTGCAAAATGATCTTCTTCCTTTGCAGTGTCACAGAAGTATCTAACAGGAGAAAACATGCCTCTTATATACAGTTGCTTATCCTGCCAGAACCCGGATCTGAGGTCACACACACTGCATGCACGAAAACGCAAACACGAATATGCATCATTTCAGTCATAATGTCTGTATTTGTCTAGTGATGTTTGCTGAGTATAGCGTAACAAAAATAGATCAGATATCAAGAACTATGGATAACCAAACAATAAGTTGCCACTTCTCCCTGTGCTATAGAACTTCAGGGACATAACTATTATTGGAAATTGCACACATGGAAGAGGCAGAAGTTTATTTACATAACAATTAGTTAAAATGTGTTTTTTATAAAATGTTGGAAGCCTCTATAGAACAGCTTCATTGTTCCTTGGACTAGGTAAGTCCCAGGAACTTGGCACAAGGGATAGAAAATGATTGTTGTTCAGTTGAGATCTGGCGTCTGTAAAGGCCTTAAAGCTGTTTCACCCTATGTGCGTTCAGCGCGTTCGGGGCGCATGGTCGCGCTGAACCGTCTTTCATACTGATTGCGGTCAGAGCAGCTCAATCATAGAACAATATAATACAAAACACTAACATCAGATGTAATTACAGAAACTGCATTATTTTATGTGTCAGGTCTGCCCTTAAACAATAGACAATAGTGATTGTATTGATCATAGATTGTGTTTTGCACTGCAGTTTCTCTTAAAGCCTCTCTACATTTTTGTTTGGTTGGGTTTAGTAAATGCATGCATATATTTTGTTTATAGATTATTTTTTGGGCTTTTCCACCTTTATTAGACAGGACAGCTAGTTGAGAAAGGGGAGAGAGAGAGGGAAAACATGGAGGAAATTGTCACAGGTCAGAGTCAAACCCTGGACGTCTGCGTCGAGGCATAAACCTCCAAGTATATGTGCGCCTGCTCTACCCTCTGAGCCAACCCGGCAACCATTTTGTTTCTTTAGCTGCAGAAATTCAATACAAAAAATGAATGACCCATCTCAGAGTAGCATTATAGAATGTATGGTTTATGAAAAAAGGAGACAGAGACAGAATTGTCCAGGTACTCCTCTTCCTCTCCCTCGTGAAGGCATTTTCTGTGTTCATCTACAGTATATTGTTCAAATAGGTCATCTTTTACTGTACTACATGATCATGCTATTGAAAGAACCTCAACACCTGAGTGTGTTTCCTAGAAGGGAATCAGCTGTGATCGATCTATTTGCATAGCTTCAATCAGCTGTTTCTCAGTAGCAATGGAATACAATGCAGGGGATATATTTGTGTTTCAATTTACAATATGAACAGAAGTTCACTGTGACTTTAGCCTATAAGTTATGTTTAGAACATGATGTTATCTTTTCTGATATACAGTGTGAAAGCATTTGCAAATTGGTCAGTAAAAATCCATTGTTTTGGTCTTAGTTGAGGTTGTGTGTAAAAGAAGTTCAAGCATTTTAAATTTGTGTTAACTGTATGCATTTTGTGTCAAAGCAACAAGAAATGTGTTAAATGTTTAGCCTGCACAGACGGATGTTGTGCTAACTGTGTTAAGAGTTTAGGAAAGTTGTTAAAAGTATGGAAAGAATGTAGGTTTAGGGCACTTCTGCTTTGGCTTCACTTTTCAGGCCCAGAGTTTGCTGCTTGGTTCTGAAACAGGTGACCAACTGGATGGCAGCTGGCCAAGACAAAAATAGCAAGAGTGTTCTTAAGCTCCAAGGGACTGCACACCACCCTCATCCATTTGGGCAAAAGGAGTGGGGACTTTGAAACTGCTGATATCAGTTGATAAGATGTAAATGGTGAAAATGTGAAATTTCTCTTATGCGTTTGTGATGCTTGTGTTGGTACAATACAGTTTTTTTACGATTGCTAGACGACAGTGGGCACAACTGGAGTAATGTGCAAAACTCAAACTACAGTCTGCACAGCAGCAGTTCATGTGGACCAAAATCTAGTTTGTTTTTCATTGCTTGAACATAGTTTTCAAAACTCTGCAGAGTAATCCCATGGCTTCACCCACAACCTGCACAACACTGTGGATTCACAGCACTTTGTTCTAATGCTAACACACTCCTGTCAAAACTGTTAACCACACGTTCAAAACAGTACGGATTTACGCCTGGTGCAATGGTTTCTTGTTCTAGACTTGTTAGTGAACACATACTGTCGATACAGTATGTAGGGAAAGCTCATGAAGCCTTTTTTGAAAACAAAGACACACCAAATAAGAATGAAACAGTTATGCATTGTACCGTTTGAGAAACAGTGAACGGGGAAAAGAGCAAAGATACCAATATGATGTCTGATTTACATACACTGTTGTGAAAATGTGAAAAACACTTCCTTTACTATAGAAAAACTGCACACTTAATGTTTTTCACAAAGTATTGGAGGTGTAAGCAATGGGAACACCATTTTAATTTGTATTTAGAGATGACGTAGGTTCATGGAAAGAGAACACATCCAATTTGTTGATAAAAAACTTGTAAAACTTCTGGACTATTACGTAACATTTCCAGAAATTATGTAAATTACTGCAGACAAATATAGATATACATATATATTTACTGTAGGTAAGCAAACTGAGGATTTCCATTTATTCTTGTTTACCTAAAACTGGTATAAAATAAAAAAGGAAAGAACATAATTTCACTCTTTTCTTATAGCAAATATTGATTAATGTAAAGTCACTTAAATTATTCTAACTGTAAAGATGAAAAGTTTGTAAATCTGTATTGGTGTTTGATGCTAGTGTTTCTACTCTGTGTGTTCTGAGTGACAGTGTGTGTTATCTCAGTGTGTGTGTTGTCTAGATGAGGATTGGAGTGTTTGGCTGCACTGAGCCTGTTTTGAGACGTGTGTTCAGAGTTGCCAGGAATGAGTTTTGCAGGTGATGTGAACTGGTTAGCTCAGGTGACTGTTGGCAGACTGTAGTTAGAGTTTCACATGTGGCTTCAGTTGTGACCACTGTCGTTTAGCAATCGAAAAAAAACTGTAATATTCATGTCCCTGAAGTTGGCAAGAACTATGGATACCCAACACCAGATAAATACAGCTGAAAATGTTAGTTTTTTTTGAATAAACGCCCCTCTTGGTTGCAAAGATAATGTGTCTCTTTCTGTGCACTGAAGAGGCATTTTAGTTCACACTAGGATTGGTGTGTGTGTGCATGTGCGTGTGTGTGTGCGCGTATGTGCGTGCGTGCGTGCGTGCGTGCCCTAGACTCAGGAAGCCTCTCTCACACTCACCTTTGTTCCTTAATACTTTCAGACATCAAAACTTATTTCTCCTAGTATGCATTCTTGATGACAACAAATCACATACATGGATATAAATAATCTCATTATTACTGCTAATTATGTATGTTGGTATAGTAATGCTCAAACTTCATTGCCTGCAGACCACACACACACACACACACACACACACACACACACACACACACACACACACACACACACACACACACACACACACACACTATAAATTGTAGAGAATCTCATATAGCAATGAAAACAACAAACTTTCATTTTTAATATGAGAGCAGAAACTAATTATTTTGTATTTTTGCTGTTATCTGGTACATTAATCCTTTTCCAAGATTGTAATAATCTTAAAACTGTCCAGTGAGTTTAGGTGTAGTTCTCTTTAAAAATAGTACAAGAAAGTATTTGTTTCTTCTGTTCAGAAAACATGTCATTGAAACAGGATTACAATTTAATTGGAGAAAAGGAACACAGAACCCGGATCTGAGGTCTCACACACACACACTGCATGAACGAAGACGCAAACATGAATATGCATCATTTCAGGCATAATGTTTGTATTTGTCTAGTGATAATGTTGGCTGAGTGTAGCGTAACAAAAATAGATCAGACATCAATCTCCAAACAATAAGTTGCCATCCTCCCTGTGCTATTGAACTTCAGGAAATGTCTCTGTGTTTGTAATCCTTGTGTTGATACAATAATATTCATGTCTGTGAAGTTCCCAAGAATTATGGCTACCCAACACCAGATAAATACAGTTGAAAATGTTACAGTTTTTTTTAAATAAATGCCCCTCTTGGTTGCAAAGATAATGTGTCTGTTTCTGTGCACTGAAGAGGCATTTTAGTTCACACTAGGATTGGTGTGTGTGTGCATGTGCGTGTGTGTGTGCGCGTATGTGCGTGCGTGCGTGCGTGCGTGCCCTAGACTCAGGAAGCCTCTCTCACACTCACCTTTGTTCCTTAATACTTTCAGACATCAAAACTTATTTCTCCTAGTATGCATTCTTGATGACAACAAATCACATACATGGATATAAATAATCTCATTATTATTGCTAATTATGTATGTTGGTATAGTAATGCTCAAACTGCATTGCCTGCAGACACACACACACACACACACACACACACACACACACACACACACACCACACACACACACACACACACACACACAGTATAAATTAAATTGTAGAGAATCTCATATAGCAATGAAAACAACAAACTTTCATTTTTAATATGAGAGCAGAAACTAATTATTTTGTATTTTTTTTGTTATCTGGTACATTAATCCTTTTCCAAGATTGTAATTGTAATGGGAAAATTACATTTAAGCATAATTCCTTATATTTTTATGTTTAATTTGTACTTTAATTCTCTCACAAATGCTGAAAGAGTTAATCTCATTTCCCACATTACAACAAGGATTTCATCAATGACTTTTCTCAATTTTTGGCTGAGTTACTGCCAATGTATGACTGCCTCCTTATTGTAGGGGATTTTAACATCCACGTGTGCTGTCCTGAAAAGCCAATGGCAAGAGACATTGATTTTGATTCTAACTTTGTGAGACACCCAGTCTGGAACATAATGTGAGCACTGTTTGCCTGAACCGATAACAGTACAAGGTCTCCCTAAAACTATCTCTGGTTCTCCCATGCCAGTTAAGATGTAACTGGGGGGTGAAAGTCATACAGGGAGGAGGAGGTGAGATGTCTCCAAGATGTCTCTTGTATTTTTGTGATTGTCTTCATGTGTATCAGATTGCCTGTAAGAACTGTAGCATCATACTAAGCCAAGTGTGTGTGTGCTGTCACTCTGAAGATGTATATAAGCCTGGTGTTCTGTTCACTCATTTGAGAAAACTGACTCCACACTGGGCTGAGGCCTTTTGTGAAATCATGTTGCTTCTATATTTGCAAATATATCTTTTTAATAAAATACAAAAACCCAACTTGGTTTCAGTCTCAGTCTGTCTTATTTCTTTCACTTTACTAAACTCTGAAAATGTCCCCCCCTGCTGCAAAGAAAACGTCCACTACAGTAATAATCTTAAAACTGTCCAGTGAGTTTAGGTGTAGTTCTCTTTAAAAATAGTACAAGAAAGTATTTGTTTCTTCTGTTCAGAAAACATGTCATTGAAACAGGATTACAATTTAATTGGAGAAAAGGAACACAGAACCCGGATCTGAGGTCACACACACACACACACTGCATGAACGAAGACGCAAACATGAATATGCATCATTTCAGGCATAATGTTTGTATTTGTCTAGTGATAATGTTGGCTGAGTGTAGCGTAACAAAAATAGATCAGACATCAATCTCCAAACAATAAGTTGCCATCCTCCCTGTGCTATTGAACTTCAGGAAATGTCTCTGTGTTTGTAATCCTTGTGTTGATACAATAATATTCATGTCAGTGAAGTTCCCAAGAATTATGGCTACCCAACACCAGATAAATACAGCTGAAAATGTTTTTTTCAAATAAATGCCCCTCTTGTTTGAAAAGATAATGTGTCTTTTTCTGTGCACTGAAGAGGCATTTTAGTTCACACTAGGATTGGTGCGTGCGTGTGTGTGTGTGTGTGTGTGTGTGTGTGTGTGTGTGTGTGCACTAGACTCAGGTAGCCTCTCTCAGGACTATTGGTGTCACTGTTGTCGCAGTTAGTTTAAGGAAACGATGGAGGGAGGGGTTATAAAAGGTAATTTTCAGTGACACTTGGGACAACACAAGGTTTAGAAAAAGAAGAAAGAGACAGTTGGGTTTAGGAAAGGTGACACGCGGGACACAAACCCTTGAGGTGGACAAGGGGTTGACCACCCCAGTGGTAGTACTATTTACTATTAGGTCATTTCGCATTCAACATTAATTGTTATTAACATCTTCCTGTATTTTCTCAATCTTTGTAATAATACTGATGCACTAGTAGCCTAAACCTGCAGGTGACTGTGAGTGTTACCTGTGAATGGACTGTAGGCATCACCGATGTTTGTCATCACTCTTCTGTAGATTAAAGTTTTGTTTGTGTTGAAGGGTCCAATGACTCTATATCCTCCTCCTGCTGCTGCACTAAACATCACCTTAGTCCTTTCTGTGTGAAAAAAAACCCATTCTGATCACTAAAGTATTTCCAGTGCCCTCTCATAAAAATCATGAGCCTCAGTTTTTTCTATGTAATACGAGATTTCTGTAACCATGTGAATTATATTCACACTACTTCCACCTTTTGTCGTGATGTAGGCATCACCGATGTTTGTTATCACTCTCCGGTAGATTAAAGTTTTGTTGAAGGGTCCAATGACTCTATATCCTCCTCCTGCTGCTGCACTAATCATCACTTTGGTCCTTTCTGTGTGAAACAAAACATTCTGATCACTAAAGTATTTCCAATGCCCTCTCATAAAAAATCATGAGCATCAGTTGTTTCTATGTAATACTTACGAGGTTTCTGTAATAATGTGAATTATATTCACACTACTTCCACCTTTTGTCATTTAGGACTTGTTTTTTCGATTTAAGTAATTGTGCATATTTCCTTACAATACAAAATATACTGAATTATAATTACTGTATCTTCAATACAATATTATATTTTGCTTTACCTTTGTTTCTTAGTTCCAGAATCTGGTTTTCTTTTTCTCTCATGGCACCAAATTCTGTCAGGAGATCACACGTTAGGATAACAGGACTTTGTTTCTCCAGTTTCTTTTGTTTCAGTAGCATCAGTAGTATCATCCTGGGCCAAAATCAAGCCGCAGAACATCAACACAAACAATAAAATGGTGAAATTCATCTTCCAAGTTGATCGAAGATCGCTCAGTCACCTAAACTCTGACTGATGTGATCCCTCTGGCTGCTTTTCTTGTGTTTATTGATGACCTGTTAATTTTTAACATCCCATTTGAAGTTTATTAAAAAAACTTTATTATCGTATTGTTAAGCTCAGTGGATGAGCAATGAGGAAATAATAATATATTTACTAGCAACTTTATTGTATCAATCATTAATGTGATGTTCAAAGATAGATTTTTCACTGATCTTACAAGACGAGTTGGCAATTCAAACTGCTTTTATTGTTCTCCAAATTCATCCCAAATTTCCCAGGATGTCACAGAAACCTCCTGGTTTTTATAGTGTTGTATAATTGGGGAAGACTCTACTGTATCGCAGCTCATAAATCAACAAATTATAAACATATGAAATATATACTGTACAGTACAGGCCAAAAGTTTGGACACACCTTCTCATTCAATGTGTTTCTTTATTTTCATGACTATTTACATTGTAGATTATCACTGAAAGCATCAAAACTATGAATGAACACATATGGAATTATGTACTTAACAAAAAAGTGTGAAATAACTGAAAACATGTCTTATATTTTAGATTCTTCAAAGTAGCCACCCTTTGCTTTTTTTGATAACTCTGCAAACCCTTGGTGTTCTCTCAATGAGCTTCATGAGGTAGTCACCTGAAATGGTTTTACCTTCACAGGTGTGCCTTGTCAGGGTTAATTAGTGGAATTTTATCCCTTATTAATAAAAAAGCAAAGGGTGGCTACTTTGAAGAATCTAAAATATAAGACATGTTTTCAGTTATTTCACACTTTTTTGTTAAGTACATAATTCCATATGTGTTCATTCATAGTTTTGATGCCTTCAGTGAGAATCTACAATGTAAATAGTCATGAAAATAAAAAGGAAACGCATTGAATCAGAAAGTGTGTCCAAACTTTTGGCCTGTACTGTACGTATACATGTTGTAGAATAGAGCCATACTATTCAGTAACCGTCTGCCCATTTCCATGGCATGGATCCATCCACTCTCACAGGGGCGGTTCTACATTGAATTACACCCAGGGCGAGACCCTCTTCGAGGAAACATACTTTTTAAGGTGCACATTCTCCACCTCTAAAATTGCCAAAAGACAATGAACACAATTCTGCACAAAGTATGACAGTATAGCTTATCAGAATTTAGTGGTGTGTTCAGTAATCTTTGCATCCTTTTGGTTCTTGAACGCACCTTAACTGGACCAAATTAGCTCCACCCAGACCTAACCCCCTCATTAGCTGAGCTTATATAAAGCAACGGTGTCATTATGGCTGCCTCCTGGCTTTGTCTCTCCCCTGCCTGGAATGGTGTGATGAATTCCCTCTTAGCCTACTGAGTACATTTGAGTGAAGGTATGTAACTTAAAGTAGCAAGTCTGGTATGATCACTACCTGAGCTAAATGTTATCACCCGTGGACCACTGCTTTTAAACTTGTCATTAATGTAATCTTCTGTCTGAATTGTAGGTGGTCAGCAGCTGTTTTGCCTTAGTTTAGTTGTTTTTGGATTTGCAGAGTCACACTGTACCAGACTCTCCAGGTGACCATACTGCTCTGGGGACCGGCGCCGCAGTGAGAAACCTCTGCTGACGGACACAGAGCTCTCCATCTGCGGAGCTCCGACTGCTGTCTGTCTGGGTGGCGGGTTAGGCTACCGTCCAGCAGTAATACATTGAGACAATTTAATACCTAGACAGTTTCATATCCTGTAAAAATAAAAGCGTCTCGTATGTCGCGTTAAGTCCTTTCCCCCATGTTTTGGTACAGTTGATGTTACCACCTGATGCGAGCCATATGGGAGGAGCCTACACATGAAACTCTTTAGAGTTTGGAGGTCTTTAGCAGCGTTGACCTGACTCCCTGAATAAGCTGCAGAGACGTGGTCTCTCTCCACCTCTCTGCTGAGCCCCGTTCACCTAACAGCATCAGTTCAACTGGATTTCACACTATGATGGTTACATTTACAATGAATCAGCTGTTCACATGTCTGCTGAAATGTAGGGATGGTCTGTTACACTACTGTAGGCCTACAGGCTATTCAACATCACTGACTATTTATTTATCTATATTTCTAAATAGAAAACATTACACTTGTGATGTTATTGTTATTTTATGTGTAAGAGACACCAAACAATCCCCACTAGGGTAATTTTAGCAAACATTAGAAGTGTGTTGATGTTGAACAAGTTAAAGCATCCAGTATAGCAGCAGAGACTTCAGTCCTGTTGTGGAGCAGCTGTTGTTCCTTTCAGTTCATGTTCATGCTCACAGACCTGCAGAACTTTGGCCATCAAGTCTGTTGACTCTGCAGATTTCACTGAAGTACACAGTGGAAATAAACTGCTGAGAGTCCTGAACGCATCATTACTGCAGAAACAGAGAGACGTTCACTGCTCTCTTTAATGATGATTTACTGCTGTTGGGTTCAGAGAGAACAGTCTCTGATTGGCTGACTGTTCTCTCTCTCCTCTCACAGCTTCACTGACGAGGTTGGAGGTTTACAGAAAATACTGGATCTTAGCTTTGATACTAACTGGGTTTAGTTTGATACTGCTGAAACCAGTATGGACTAAATCCAACCCTCTACTGACCTCAGAGTCTCCAGTCTCCAGTCTGGACTCTCCTTCAGATCACACAGCTGCTTCACGTCTGACTCCTTCATGTAGTTGCCACTCAGCTCCAGCTCTTTCAGATGGGAGGGGTTGGACTTCAGAGCTGAGACCAGAGCAGCACAGCTGATCTCTGACAAACCACAGTTCCACAATCTGAATCTGAATAAAATGAATAAAATCAGATGTTGGGTTGATATTTTAAATTTGTAGCTCAACATCACTATGTCCTAATCAATGACATTTTCCCTAAAATGAATAGAGAGATTTTGTCATTCTGGATTCAATGTTTAATAAAATCAATACTTTTCATCCTCTAAAGAAGGTTTGAAAAATGAAATCATTGAAACAGTTGAAAACAACAGGATCAGAAACAAATAAAACTACTTAAAAAACATTAAAATGTAAAAAAGTGACCAATTACCAACAATTATAAACATTAATTTACTTTAACAAACATAAGTCTCTTGTGACTGCAGACTAGACTTACTACAAGAAACAAAAATATGAACAAAAAAACATTTATTTAATGGATTTAAGTTATGTAATTATTTAGATGTTATTAACAGAGAGTTGAATAGTCTCCAGTCTACAGTTTGGTTTTCCAGAAAAAACAGCAGCTTCAACTGAATCCTTCAGCTCCTTGTTGTTACTCAGGTTCCATCAGATGGGAATTAGAGCTGAGGCCAGAGCAGCACAGCTGATTTACAAAAATGCCCCACAATCTGAATAAAGAATAAATGATGTAACTTTAGAAACAATGCTTGAAATCATTCAATGTTTAATAATCTTTTCAGAGCTGAAGAAGGTTTTGAACACAACAGGATCAGGATAAAAACTTAAAAACAAAAAGGATCATCTTACTTCAATAAAGACTTTGGAGTAAATTATTTAGTGTTTATTATAAATCAACATGTTTCATTGTCTTGTGAATGAAGTGTAGCTGATCTTCACTACCATCCTAATGTTTCAGGTAGAGATGAGTCTTCTGAACACATCTGCTCTTTAATGAGTTCACTTACTGTACAGCTCTAGAAAACACCACTATCCTCACATGGACACTAATCATAGAATTAATCTAACAGTTCAAATCTGACTTTCCCTACATTCATAGTCAAGTCCATTTTATTTATACAGCCCAATATCACAGATGACAGATTTAGCTCAAGAGGCTTTCCAACCTGTACAGCATCCGACTCCCTCTGTCCTTAGTAAAGGTCCTAAAAGACCTCATCATACCTGTCATCATTCATAAGGCCATGCTAACTAAGTTACAGAGATATTTAACATCCTTATTGAGTTCAGAGTGACCAACCATGACAGCAGATCACAGGAAATGTTGGCTTTAAAAGTTCATCAGATATCAAACTGGTGAACCAATTCAAGTCAGAGACACTACAAAGTTCTACTTGTTCTATTTACAATAATGTTTGACTGATTTGTTTCACTTATTGTGTGTGTGTATGTGTGTGTGTGTGTTTGCAGGGCTCAACAGTAATGGTTGCCCTTGGCAACCAGATTGAGTCAGTTGTCCCCTTTGGCAACCACCTGTTAAATATTTGTGTTTTTTTTTATATATAAAAACAAATCTAAACTTTCAAAACTGGAAAATCTAATTTCTAAAGAGGCCAGTATTTTATTTGGGAGTCTCCTTAAAGTTTAAACTCTACGTTCTTGCTCAACACAACATTTCAGCTGTTGTGCGACCGCTTTCCACAAGCGTGTTTACCGTGAAAAGATCCAGACAACACCACTTCCTGTTCACGTTAACGGTGAATGTTAAAATCTGGTGTCGGTGCCTCATTACGGAGCCTCCTAAATATCTGCGCTGCTCTCTGATGCTCCGAAACAGACGTTAGAGGGAACAGAAGCATCGCCGCATGTCAACACGTTACACTTGGCAGCGAGTAACGTTAGCCTAGCGTTAGCTACAGTAATAACTGTAACGTTAGCCTAGCGTTAGCTACAGTAATAACTGTAACGTTAGCCTAGCATTAGCTACAGTAATAACTGTAACGTTAGCCTAGCATTAGCTACAGTAATAACTGTAACGTTAGCCTAGCGTTAGCTACAGTAATAACTGGATTAAACACGGTTAAATAACTGTAACGTTACAGTTAAACAGTAATAACTGGATTAAAGTGTGTCTGTGTGACAGTTAAAGTGTAAAGTGTGTGTGTGTGTGTGTGTGTGTGTGTGTGTGTGTGTGTGTGTGTGTGTGTGTGTGTGTGTGTGTATCTGTGTGTGTCTGTATGTCACTGTAGAGGATTCCTACAGCGGGACGTCCAACAGTCTGCTGCTAAAGCTATGAGCTGAAAGACACAAACTAGCTCTGTGGTCACGGCTGTTGTCTTCTGCTCACTTTTAAGGCAAAGATTACAACTGTTAATTTGTGCAAATAATTAGTAGTCTAACTCCTTGAATGGTATGATTATGATGGTTTCATTTCAGAGCAGTGGTCAGTAAATATATTTTTAGGCTACTTACTCATTCAGTGGTCAGTAAATATATTTTTAGGCTACTTACTCATTCAGTGGTCAGTAAATATATTTTTAGGCTACTTACTCATTCAGTGGTCAGTAAATATATTTTTAGGCTGCTTACTCATTCAGTGGTCAGTAAATATATTTTTAGGCTGCTTACTCATTCAGTGGTCAGTAAATATATTTTTAGGCTGCTTACTCATTCAGTGGTCAGTAAATATATTTTTATGCTGCTTATGCATCAGTCGGTCTGAGATCGTCTGCCACTCTTTCTCTCTCTGTTTCATTACAGCTTTTTACAAATAATATCTTTCATGTTAACATACTTCATAAGAAGCTGCTGCTCACTCTGTGTATAGTATACACAACGCTGTTGGGAATTAGTAAGAGTACATATTCCATTATTGGCAATTTATCAAAGATGTTTTATCAATATTAATAAATAAATAACAATATTTATTCAATAGTTCTTCAATCAATAAACCTATTTACTTATTTACAACGACAACAAAGGCAAAAGCATGCAAACATGGTGTGTGTG
Organism: Perca flavescens; assembly: GCF_004354835.1. Taxonomy (NCBI): domain Eukaryota; kingdom Metazoa; phylum Chordata; class Actinopteri; order Perciformes; family Percidae; genus Perca; species Perca flavescens. The sequence continues at coordinate 27,416,831 of NC_041352.1, forward strand.
TGTGTGTGTGTGTGTGAAAAGAGAGAGAGAGAGAGAGAGAGAGAGAGAGAGAGAGAGAGACAGAGAGAGAGACAGAGAGAGAGAAAGAGGGTGAGGTGATGAGACCACGTGGGTATCTAAGCCTCGTGAGATCAAGATGGAGGATGAAACTCCGCGAGATGTGAGGCTCTTTGTAGTTTTTAGAGCAAGGAGCAAAATGGCTACTGGAGGAGATGAACAAACAGGCTATTTAACCCCAAGATGGAGGGTAGAGAAACTGGGTTGCGGCACCATGTGACTATTGGGGGGGTTAGCTGATCTGTGTATGTGTTGCGTCTGTGTGTATGTCTTGCGTGTGTGTGTGTGTGTTAGGGTAGTGTGTAAAAGAGGAAAGCAAAGCCCACTTTAGAGAAAGACAAGTCGTTGTGGAGGTGTGGGGGGAGAGAGAGAGTGTGGGGGGGAGGTGGGGGCTCAGGTGAGCAGGCAGGGAGGGACTGATTGTCCCACCTGTAGCCAGTTGTCTAATCAAGCTCTCCCTTTTAAAAGCAGTAGGGAGACGGAGCGGGGGGGTTTTGCCGACACTGAGAAGTGAAGAGGCTGACACTGAGAGAAAAAGGACTGTCATGGTGAGAGAGAGTGAACAGGGGGAGTTTGGACATTCTCCACTGAGAGCCTTGGGCCATGTGGGAGCCAATGAACTCTGTGAGATCTGTCTGCCACAATATGCTCCGTCTATGTGAAGTGGGCCAATAAAGAGCTGAGGAAGACATTCCTTCCCGCGTGTGTGTCCTGTGTAAACAGAGGTCCTCAGCAGAAGAGCTGCTCCAGCCGTCTATCAGCCGTGGTTGTTGGAGTGCATGTCGGAGAGTGGCGTGGACGCGCTTGACACCACGAGGGGGCACGCCGCACGCCACCCGACGGACCGGAGAGAGAAGAAAGAAAAGGAGACTGCAGCGCTCCGGAGGATCATTAACTAGTTGGGATTTGGTGTATGCCTCCTTGATGGTGGTGATTAATATTCATAAAAAAGGAAACATTTGTGAAGGGCAACTCAGAGTTTGATAATGAACAACTACAAACCTTACACAATCTGGCTTTAAAGATTATTTTTGGGGCATTTTCGGCCTTTATTTTGACAGGACAGATGAAGACATTAAAGGAGAAAGGGGGGGGGATGGCATGCAACAAAGGGCCGCAGGTCGGAGACGAACCTGGGCCCGCTGGGTCGAGGACTAAACCTCTATATATGGGCGCCGCTCTACCAACTGAGCTATCTGGGCGCCCTTTGGCATGTTTTTTTTTTTTTTTTTTTTTTACATTTTCGGCGCTTTATTGACGTCCAGTATTTTCTGATATAAAAAAACTTTGAAAACATGTCAAATTTGACCCGAGGACAACATGAGTTTTAATATTAATGCGATCATGTTTTCCTTTCTTTCCAAATATATTTAAAAGAAGAAATATTACATGAAACAAATGTACTTCTGTGACTTTAATTTCATTCCTCTGACTCTTAAAATGTAAACTGTGTATTTAGGTTAGAATTAAAGAAAATTGACATGTAAATACATGAATAAGACTTTATATAATAAAAAGTAAACTAAGTAAAGACAGAAACATGGACAGCACTTTTGCTGCTCTCATTTCAAACCACAGACTGAGGCTATCTTCATCACCACTGTCATCTTCATCACCACCCAGCTGACTGACTGAGAGCTCTCTTCATCCTCAGTCATCTTTAGAACTGATCAGATGAGCACTGAGCAAAGAGAGATGCAGCTTCTCTTCATCTGAAATGTAATCTATTACCTCCCCGTACTAACATGTCTGCAGTGCATCATTTAGGATCCTGTTTACTGTCAGAACACAAAGTGACATCATTTCCTGACAGGAAGCGTCAGACACATGTTGAGGTATCACCTGTTGTTGGTGACACATCAGACTAAAGAGACTTCAAACATCTGCATTTGGAGACATTCTTCACTCTCTGTGCTCCTTTAACGTGTGTGTCTATATATGTGTGTGTGTGTGTGTGTGTGTGTGTGTGTGTGTGTGTGTGTGTGTGTGACAGAGAGTAAGAGTGTCCACTCCAGTCTCCACGTTGTAACAGCCTTCACTTTACCCACAGTAGAAACCACAGAAGAAGACACTGGGTCTTAAGAAGCTTGGTGTTCTTCACTCTTTACCAACAGGTTGGACAAAGTCCATTATGTAACTTAATCAAAAGTTCTTTTATTACACCCATCCTTAATGTGGCATATACAATGTATTATTTTAATGAGAATTTGAATTTTTCTTATTAGTTGTTCTATTTTTCATTTGTGCTGTTGAGCAAACCAAACTAAACTTTCTCCTCTATCATTTAAAACATCTGTGAAAAAATCTCTAACTGTAGTAAACATGTCCCTTGTTTTTTTTGAGTTGAGAGAAACACATTTCAAAATGTTTCTGTTTGGTGCAGGTTTTTTGCAATCATAGTATTGTAAATCACAATATGACTTTTTCTACAAATTGTACAGCCCTATGTCTTTTATATTTTTAATTATGACTGTTTGTTGATTTGTTCTCAGACAAACACAGAAAACAAGTGAACTGATAGAAATTTAAAACTTCTGTTATGGATTTAATTTTCAGCTGATCTCTGACAAACCGCAGTACACCAATCTGAATAAGGATCAGATGTGTTGATGTTTTAAATGTGAAGCTCAAGAATATATTGTCCTAATCAATGATCTTTCCCCTAAAATGAGTATTGTTTAAAATTAGTTGTTAGTTCTATGTGCAGTTTTGATATGAATGCTATCATGTTTTGCTTTCCTTCCACACATATTTAAAAAAATATATTTTACAATAAACAAAGGTACTTTTGTGACTTTAATTGCATCCCTCTGACTTAAAATGTAAACTGTGTAATTTAGGAACGAGGCTACAGGTGGAAAATAGTAATTGCGTTAAAACCTGGTACAAAGCATCTCTCCTTGTTTTTATACAAAGTTAATGTTTAATTATACATTGTTCCTGTCTAAATAAAAACAAATTGCTAAGAACTATAGAAAATGGGCAAATTTAAATACACAAATATTTATTTAACAATCTAAGTAAAGATTGTGTATATGTGTCTCTGTGTGTGTGTGTGTGTGTGTGTGTCTATATGATTGTGTGTCTCTATGTGTGTGTGTGTGTCTATACGTGTGTGTGTCTATATGTGTGCGTGTGTGTCTCTATGTGTGCGTGTGTGTCTATACGTGTGTGTGTGTATATATGTGTGTGTGTGTGTGTCTCTATGTGTGCGTGTGTGTCTATACGTGTGTGTGTCTATGTGTGTGTGTGTGTGTGTGTGTGTGTGTGTGTGTGTGTTTGTGTGTGTGTGTGTGTGTGTGTGTGTGTGTGTGTGTGTGTGTGTGTGTGTGTGTCTCTGTGTGTGTGTGTGTGTGTGTGTCTCTATGTGTGAGTGTGTGTCTATACGTGTGTGTGTGTGTGTGTGTGTGTGTGTGTGTGTGTGTGTGTGTGTGTGTCTATGTGTGTGTGTGTGTGTGTGTGTGTGTGTGTGTGTGTGTGTGTGTGTGTGTGTGTGTGTGTGTGTGTGTGTGTGTCTCTATGTGTGTGTGTGTGTGTGTGTCTCTATGTGTGAGTGTGTGTCTATACGTGTGTGTGTCTATGTGTGTGTGTGTGTGCAGGGTGGGAAATTAGCACCCTCCACCAGCCAATGGCGGGTATTTTTTCAAAGTGCCGGTGACTTTGCCTTGTATACTAGCCACAGTGGGGGGTTGATTGTAAAACATTCCTTGTAACGGATTGGACAAGCTTTTGTCAAAGCATGCTGTTGCTAAGTAACAATGCATTGCATTATGTTACTGCTAATGAATCCCCAACATTTCCGGATTTTGCTGCTTGGTAATAAAAACATTGAAATACCAAAATAACTGAGGACTTTTATTGTGAAGAACTTATAGGAAATGGAACCATTCACAGCCGGGGCTTTGACCACGCATATTTCCCTCAACTCCAGACTTTTGTCGAGTCGTTTTCAGCGCTAGTCCATGACACCATGTAGCTGAGCTGAGGTACAGACCAAACCAAAATTATAGGTTAAAATAATGTGGCGACGTATCCCCGGTGTTAAGAGGCCCTCCGCGGAGTCAGCAGTAGCTATGGCTGTACAAACTGTTGAGGGCCAAGTAAAGAAAAAGAGAAGGTACTTTTGGAACAAGTGGCGCATTGACAAAACAAACCGAGAAAGACCGTGCTAAACATTTCAGAGAGTCCTGCCAACCTGTATTAAACTTAATGTACGCTGTCACCATTTCTCAGTCGCTGAAAGCTGCTGCTGTTTTAATGCTGTCGGCTCTCTGCTGCTCATTCCCCCCGCGACTGACGCACGCACACACACAGTGACACACACACACACACACACACACACACACACACACACACACACACACGGTGGATGTAGGAAAAACCGGAGATGAGACGTACAGGATGACCTAAATTGAGGACAGCTACACTTGTTATTGTAAGTGAAATGATAAATTGATAAAAGTCCTTTATCAAAGCGTATGAATGGGTGTCCCAGGCCAGGTTAGGAAATAAACTAACAATGCAAAGATCAACACACCACTGACAGAAATGTTCAAATGTATTCATTCAATAAAGTATTATTTTTTGTCTTAAATCCACCAGCCATTTTCATATTATACCAACATTTGCAGCATCCTGAGTCTTTTTGGAAAGGTTACTAGGACAACTCAGCCCAGAGTAATATGTTTTCTGTTCATTAAACATGTAGGCCTACAATTACTGTAAATTAGGATTGACCAAACACAATTTAACCATGGTCTCGCAGGCTTTTTTTCACATCACTTTTTATTTGCCTATTATATATATATATATATATATATATATATATATATATATATACATATATATATTACATAATATTCTGCATTTAGATATAAGTTAGACATAAGTTTCACAAAGTTTCCTTTACCTTTTTTTATTTTATTAAATTATTATTTGTTGTTTATATTTTTCTAGGCTTGATGAAGTATCCCAAATACTGAGTTAAAGTCCTGCATTCAACTGAAATGATCCACAGGCAGCGCTGGAACAAGTATTCAGATCCTTTACTTCATTAAAAGTACTAATGGTACACGTGTGTGTCTGAGTGATAATGAGACAAACAGGCTGTTGTGTGTGTGTGTGTGTGTGTGTGTGTGTGTGTGTGTGTGTTGAAGGCTGACTTCACCATCTGGCCTCTAAATTCCTGCCACTGTAAGTTACACTGACGAGGAATCTACCTCGATGGTTGGTGCATACATACTGTACACAAACACATATATTAAACATTATTATGAAATAAACAATAAATACAGAAACAAATATAAACTAAATAGTTGTTTAACATGAGAGAAAAGAGGCTGAATGGTTGAGTGCATGATGGGTAAAACATAATATAGTCTATGTGCAGCAGGCAGATGAATAGTGATGATGTGTATAGTGAACATGATTAGGAGTTTATCTTAAAATATATATTCTTAGCTCTGTGACTCCAATGTTCAGAACATGAGAGGCAACAACTGAGGCTGGACTTGGAGAAAAAGTCCTGATTCATTAAGTTCTAGGGCTGAAACCAAACATTTTATTATTCATCCATCTAAGTGTAACAAGCTGTATATAGGTTATGTTAAATTATTATGTGTTTAAAATGGGATGAACAAACTTTATGGTTAAACATACTCAGTGACGCAGTGGAAGAAGTACTCCTAACTATTAATAGGCTACTACACGGTGAAAATACTCAGTCCATCGTCCTGCTCTGTTAGTAAATGTACTTGATGTAGAAGTAGCAGTGAGAGAGCTGATTCTCTGGAACATTACATCATGTCTTACTGCTGATTAAGACTTTGTGTGTAAACTGTGAATGTGCAGAGTAACACGCTGTCAGATAAATGGAGGACAAGAAGAAGTACAAGTTTTCCTTCTGAGATTAAAGCAAGTATTCAGACATGTTACTGAAGTAAAAGTACTCTAAGCGTGTTGTTAAAGTATCAAACAGCAACTTACAGTTTCTTCAAACAGTCCAAAGAGTTGATGAAGAACAACTCAGGTGAGTTGTGTTTTTTCTGATGCTCACAGCTCCACCTGACAGGAAGCAGACTTTCACAATAAGAGCTTGGTTTCTTCCCTCTGTGTGACTGTGGTTGTTGTTGTCAGTGACTGCTGTGTCCATGCTCCATTACTGACTGAAAGATTTAAAGACTGGAGACACAAACTAGTTCAAAGAAGGTGAAGTCTGCACAACAGCTTAATGCTCCGGAAGAATCCTTCAATAGTCCAAAGAAGACCCACAACATCTGGGCCCACAAGTTGGCCTTCCTCAGGTGGATTTGATTGCAGTGACCCGTGACCCTTATCTGTTTTCATCATGTCACAGGGTCAGAGGTCATGTGATATGGGAAAAATAAACATACATTCTGTCCGCATGGTAAAAAGTAAAAATACATATTTTTAACCCCCCAGTCTGAGCAGAAGCTGCTTTCCTCCAAAGACCCAGCAGCACAACAGAGACATGACATCATTATCAACATCAGCTGGTGTATCGGACTCTGGCGTCACGTGGTTACGTCTTTGAGATGTTATTTGTGTACGCAGTACATGTGATCCTGTTTATTTTATTTATTTTTATGTATTTTGTCATTTTCTGTTCATTATTAGCTTTTTATAAATTATTTTTTTATTGATATGTGCAGTTATTAACCAATCAGCACTTTGATGATGACATCAGAGGGTTGAATGAGTGATGTCACAGTTTGATGAATGAAATTTAAAAACACACTTACACTTCCTCAGACCAGAGGCCTGGACTACGAAGCAAGATTTGGCGTTACCGAGGTAACTGCAGGTTCAACCCAAGGTTTAGTGTACCATGACGGTGGATCACTTGTTACCGGGTTAAACTCGCCATGGTAACTCATGCTGAACACCTAACCTGGTCGGGAGCATTATGGTTATGATGGAGAGAAGAGATCAACCGGTTTTAAAGCTCCGCCTACTGACCAATCAATCAATACCGTTCTTAGGTCAGGAGGAGCTGAGAGGGTGATAACAGAGAGAGAGAGAGAGAGAGAGAGAGAGAGAGAGAGAGAGAGAGACAGACAGAGAGAGAGAGAGAGAGAGAGAGAGAGAGTTCTTAGAAGATCAGGAGGAGAGAGAGTGGAGAGAGAGAGAGAGAGAGAGAGAGACAGAGAGAGAGAGAGAGAGAGAGAGAGAGAGAGAGAGAGAGAGAGAGAGAGAGAGAGAGAGAGAGAGAGAGAGAGAGAGAGAGAGAGAGAGAGAGAGAGAGAGAGAGAGGTGCGCTCATAAAAGTTTAAACATTTAGAGACCTACAACCCCGTTAACATTCCCTGATGGATATTTTTATGAACGATAGATTTTCAACATATTTGTCGGCTTGTTGAGCCGTGTGTTGCCAATACGCACATCGGTTTGAATTATGTTTTTATATTTTTTATTTGCTCTCATGATCACTTACCACTGCCAGGGTTGCAACTGAAATAAACAGCTTATGGAAAGCACAAGTGTAATTATGGTCAGATCTTGGTCCTGACTGATGAGGAAGTGATATTGATGAGAGTTGTGATTCACACATCTACAGCGTCGGCTATTTTTTTGCCAGCTTTCCTTCCTGTTTTAGGAAGCAGCGACTGTGTTGCTTTTTGCCTGTAAAACTGTGTCTGTGTTCTTCATATTCATGTAGAATTATAGTTTGCTCTTCTTATGTTAAATATGCGGCTCTGGTGGATGTTTGTGATTGGTCTCGCTGGGCAAACACCACGTCTCTGGATTGGGAAACCCTGATGGTTGACTGAACTAGTTGATAACCAGCGTGGTGACACAGGTTATACAGGACCACGGTTGTTAGGTTAGGTGAAGCCAGATAACTGAAATAAATCCAGGACATGATGATCTGGATTCATAGTTCAGGCCTCTGGTGTCTAAACGAGGTGAATGTTAAACATTTAGTTTTGTGCTCTGTTGGAGCAGTTTGTGAACAGTGTTTTCTGTTGGAGACGGTAAGTCCCTTTGGGGGGGACTTTGGGCTTTTGACATGAACAAAAAAGATTTATAACACAATAAAGTAAAGGGGAAAAAGACAACAAAAACATATGTAATAATATGAGCACTTTAAAGTCTCCTCAGAGGGCTCCATGGTGTCTCATCATCCCATCCTCTGGGGGAGAGAGTTTGCAGATTAAATATACTTCTCTACTTTGAAGTGTTTCATCAATGTTACAACTCATACCTCTGACACTGATACACAGAGATACACTTTGCCATCTTTAAATCAAGTTTAACTACATTATGATACCACTTTCACTAACTGATGGTTCACATCTTCAGTTCAGTGTTCAGAGCAGACAGATGCTGCATCATTATTTTGGGGGAAACAGAGGAAATGGTGACATCTGCTGGCAGAAAGCAGAACATGAACTGTGGAGATAACAGCTGCTTCACCGCTGATCTCTGAGAGGAAAAAGCTCCACAGGTTGACTTCATGTGTCTGTTCAGCAGGGTCACCTCCAGTGGTGTAGTCTACGTGATACGCAGCTATACGCAGTATACCCACTAAGAAATCTCCAGGATTTCCATATACCCACTCACAAACAATTTTACCCAACAACATAGTTTTGTGTCACGATGTATCGTGAATCGGTTAAAAATCTATTGCTCACACCATGAGCATGCTCAGTCAAGCCTGACCCAGATCCATCTCTCATCAACAGACTATTTTCATTCAAAACTCGGCTCAATAATGGAGTTCAAAAAGTATTTCAAAAAAGAAAACGAGAAATCATACAGGTGTACTATTAATAAACTAACTAACAGTGATAATGTGGTACAAGAAAACGAATGGGGAGACATCGTTTCAGTAAGTAAAGATTCCTTTTGGAATCTAAAAAGGCACATCTCCCGAATGCATGAAAGTGTGCTACGTGAACACGCTGGGAAGAAAGCAAAAGGTTAGCAAATTGACTACGGTAACTTGTAACAAAGTGTAAATTAAATATAGCGTAATATTCAAACAAATTCATTTAGTCATTCAAGTAGACCTAATAGTTTGTTTTATTTCATTTGTGTCGTCTGTGAATGTGTATTTGATAGAGCGAGAGGAGGAGCAGCAGCAACAAGAGAAAACGGTTGAGGAATTCAAAAGTTTCTTCACTGCACACAAAGGCCCGACCATAACAAGGGAGAGAAAAAGAGAGCTGGATGAAGCATTTCTTTAAATGATTTACATGGACTATGAACCGCTGAGTAAAGGAGAACGTGAAGGGATGCAACACTTCGCCAGCACAGCCCAACCGGGCTACACCCCCCCATGCTACAACACCGTACGGGACACGCTCATGCCACATGATCTGGAAGAGATGGAAGCCAAACTGCGAGACCTACTGCAAAATGGTGATGGGCTCGTTCTGTCAGCCGACATTTGGACCCGTAGAAGAGGGCACAGCTTCCTGGGCATCGTGGCCAGTTTCATTGATGGGACGTTCCGGGGCCACACGGTTTTGTTGGGCTGTGAGCACATACAAGGGCACCACACCGCAGATCGTATTTATCAAAAGTATGAAAGTGTACTGAAATATGGGAACGTGCAACGACGTGTGATTGGGGTCGTCGCTGACAGTGGCAGCAACATGATCGAGGCCTTTAACCTCCTCCCTGGCTCTGAAGAGGAGGCGGGGGGGGAAGGGACCGCGGATGCAGCAGCAGCAGCAGAACATGAAGAGGAGGATGAGGAACCACCGGCGCCCTCCCAAGTCCATGTGGAAGTGATAACAACTAATGTAGAAACTATGATAAATCACTACTTTACTGTGTCAAATTTACATCTGAGATGCCCCATTCACATGCTTCAGCTGGCGATCAACGATGCCGTTAACGAGCACGACAACATTAATAGGCTGTTAGTGAAAGTCGGCCAGCTGGTGAAAAGTGTACGCAAGAGCACCCTGAACACAGAGGAAACAGACCAATTAGGGGCTTCGGATGATTCAGGCGGTCATCCGGTTGTTCCAAAGAGACCCGTTATGGCAAAACAAACTCAAGTCTAATGTTGCTAACATCACCCTGAATCAAGTACGCCAGCTGACGCACCTTGTCAGTGTGCTGACACCTCTGGCAGACCTGACAGAATAAATGAAGGAGCTGGGGAACCTGGGGATGATCCTCCCCCCTGTCACAGAAATAAAACCCCTGCTCACCGATGACACTCACGCTGCACTTCCAATGGGCATCGCTGCTTTTGCAGAAACATTGGCAAACAACATGTCAACTAGCTATGGAAGATACTACACTGATAAACATCTCATTTTAGCATCAGTGTTAGATCCCCGTTTCAAGACAGGATGGATAATCCGAGATGAGTCTGTATGCAGCAGAAGCCTCAGACATTGTCCAAACTTGTGTTCTTGAAGGTGAACTCAAAAGAACTGTAGATAAGGAAAGCTATTAATTATTTCTTTTTTTAGTTTGACAACGTTAGCTAATTTAAATTGAAATCCACGTGCACTCTGAGCAAAAGTTCAGTTAAGAATTTTGGCCTAATAGTTAATTTTAAAACTTTGATGTAGACCTATAGCCTGTATATTTTTATTATATATTTATTTTTCATTTATTCTTTTAATTTTACAGGAATTTTTGTGACTAATTTGTAATTTGAAATAAAACACTTCTATTTGAAAAATGTTGTTGTTGCTCATTAGTTCTTTAGGAGATAAGGCTGTGGTCTAAGCTAAAAGTGATATACATGTAGATTGTTTCCTTTTTTGGAGCGAGCGGGGAGCTGATGGAGCTTTGAGGGGGGAGCGGAGGGGGGAACAGTTCCGTGAGCGATGAGCTGAGATTCTCACCGCTCCACTCCGCCCATATGCTCTGATACATATATAGATATATATATCTGAGAAAGCTCCTTCACTAGTTTTCAACAAAAATAACAGACTGATTAAAAGATAGCTCAGTTATATAGAGGTTTGACTCCGATCTGCAGCCCTTTCCTGCATGTCACCCCCCCTCTCTCCCCTTTATGGTCTCTCTGGTATGAACGTGGAAACATGATCACTGACCAGCAGAGTTCTCCTCCAGCACCTCCTGCTGCATCACTTCCTCACCTCCTCCATCCTGAATCACTAACAAATTCAAACATCACAAAAAAATAAAATCCTGCTAAATGATCAAATAATCTCCATTTCTCCATGTTCCTGCATCATTAACACCTTGAGATCAGAGCTAGACTGCTGTATCTGCTGATACTTTCATATTTTAACGTGACGCTACCTGTGCAGAGGAGTTAGTCGGGACGCCGGGTGACTTTGACGTCACTGAAGGTGTCACCGCTGTCGTAGGAGCTGCATCAAATCAGTCAACACCTGAAGAATACATGAAATCTGGATATTTAAGAGAAAATAACTCAAAACAATCTGCAGGTTTTAAAACTTTGCACCACAAACAAATGTCATCTTCAATTCCTGGAGATGAATAAAGTCCAACGTTGACCAATAAAGATGTGATAGCGATGCTTTTGTTGTTCAGCTGTAATACAGTATCGTTGACAGCTTTGTCTCTACACATCAGAATGGGACTCTTGGTATGGGGGGGGGGGGCCCTCTTGTTGAACTGTGCATGCTACGGTAGTTACCTGTTCAAAAGGAAAGCTAACAAGTGGTTTCAAAATGGTCCAATGGGACGGAGAAGGGAAGAAAGAACTGATGGTGTTCTGCTAGCAGGGAGGAGGAGTTGGGCTCTTTTTCTAACAGCTCTGGATGGAAAACCAGAAGACAAGAGAAGGATTTTTAAACCAGCTAGGGTTGGCTACCGTTCATCATCTCAGAGAGCCCCGTCTACTGATACAGAGAGCTGAAATTCTCTCCCTCTTTTTATTTCAGTTGGTAAAATAATTCCAATCCTATTTCTTCTATTTACTTGGAACATTGTCATTTATTTAGACATTAACATTTGACACACCACACAAAATAAAGCCCCTCCCATACAACCTATTAAATCAATTATTAATTAACTGCACTCTTAACTTTTACTCTTGTTGTTGTATCTTATTCTCTATTGGCTTTTTACCTCTTTTTAATTGCTCTTTAATTTAGTTTGATGTAAAGCACTGTGAGTTGCCTTGTTGCTGAAATGTGCCATAGAAATAAAGTTACCTTTCAACCTCTAGCCTGGTAACAACAACAACTCAAACTAACTACAGAAATCCAAGAGGAATAACATCTACCTTTTGTCAAATGATTCTTTTGATGATTTTTAATTTTTTCATGACTCATGAAAGAAATCCTGTGTGCGGTGAATGGGAGTGAAGAGGCTCTCTGTAGACGGCTCTGGTACAGTCTTTCTAAACTAGGTTTTTAATAAAGTGTCTGTACACTTCCAAAGTTCTCAATGCTTGGGTTCCATGTAGGGACCCTCATTCTGCTACCGTTGAAGTGTGGTGCTACTTTGAGCCTCGGTAGTGCTACAGAATAGAGATTTATTTGGACTTTCCCCGTGCCCCGACGACTAGCGTTATAATAAGCATCAGAAACTGTGACCACAGAGGGCGCTGCTGCACATCGTCTGCCCGTGCGTGGGAGACAATGGAGGGCGAAGAATAGCCTCTACGCAAACGGTGTCAACATGAATCCATTACATCCACGGGTCCTACCTGGAGGAGGAGGAGGAGGAGGAGGAGGAGGAGGAGGAGGGGATTTCATTCTCTGCTCCAACCGCCTGCACCATCTCTCCACTTTCCCCTTTTCTCTCTCCTTATTCTGGTTGGTGATGGTCTGACCCTTAAATACAACAAAGCTGCTCACTCATTGGTCAGAGATTTAGTTTAGTTAGAAGTAACGCGTTACTGTAATCTGATTACTTTTTTCAAGTAACGAGTAAAGTAAAGGATTAGAATTACAAAACCAGTCATTAGATTCCTGTTCCTTCCCCGTGAGCAGGCTGAGTTACTGCGTTACTTCATGGTGACTTTGTTTCGTGAGACTGTCCCGTGACTGAGTGACGATGACGTGTGAGCGCCGCGACGTCAGCGGTAAACACCGACATGTGTAGTGTTGAACAAGAGACAACATGGAGCGGGACAGAGCAGGACCACGCAGCGTTTAATGCTCGGAAGTACCGACATTACTTTGAGTTTGACTCGGTTAAAGGAGACAAAAACATCAGCGTCTGCTGTCCACGCTGCGTGGGAAGAAAGCGTTTATCTACAGACAAACATTCCACCTCAAATCTGAGCCAGCACCTAGCAAGCTGGCACAGGAATGAGAAACTCACTGAGAAACAATACCTGAACCCCCGACTGGCATGACCACTGGGGCTACATCTACTTCCACCGAGTCCTGTGGATCTTACTTTGTGTGGCTCCTTCAGAGTTTGTAAATCAGTTAACGTATCTACAATAATGAATACTTCAAGTCATGTTGGACCATTTCTTCTCCTATATACACTTTAAATATCTTGAGTTCCTTTAGCCACCTTTAATTATCTGTAACCACTATCACTGAGCTGAATGTACTTAACCCAGTTATATCAAGATATGGATATATATATTAAGAGCTTTTAAGTAAATTGCATGTGGCAATTAGATAAATCTTAGATCACTTATTCAACACATAACTTTTCACACCTTAGCTCTGATACCTTCAGCAAAGGGAATAAACATCACTGTTATCAGTTCATCAATTAACATGTAATATTTACTCTGAAATCAAATCACTCTCCTTTAAACTTCTGTGTGTGTGTGTGTGTGTGTGTGTGTGTGTGTGTGTGTGTGTGTGTGTGTGTGTGTGTGTGTGTGTGTGTGTGTGTGTGTGTGTGTGTGTGTGTGTGTGTGTGTGTGTGTGTGTGTGCTAATCAGAGGCTAGAAGGGAATCCCAGGTGAGAAGGTGGAGGGGAATTAGGATCTGGGAAGCCACAGTATTTCAACCTCCGCTGTGTGCGACTTATGTTTTTAGATCTCGTCTGCTCCTTGTTAATCTTTCACAGTCAGTCTTTTTGAAATGCATTTCTAAAATAAAGGATTAACCTTTAGACATGGCCGACCTCATTATTTGTACCAGCAAGCGCTGGAAATGGTTTCAAATTCCCTACGGTGGCTTTTTTGTCGTCAGCTATACACTACATTTTGGTGAAAATACTGTAGCTTCCCAGATCCTAATTCTCCTACACCTTCTCACCTGTGGTACACACACTACACAACACACACACACACACACACACTACACATCTCACCCTGCTACAGGGATTAAAGTGAAAAAAAAAAATCTTTTGACTGAACTTTTTTTCCGGCAAAGTCATAATCTGTTCACATCTACCTAGACAGATAGAATCCATCAGAATACAATCTCACTATCACTCTCCTCATTCATATTTTAATACGCTACAAATAATCTCACTATCACTCTCCTCATTCATATTTTAATACGCTACAAATAATCTCACTATCACTCTCCTCATTCATATTTTAATACGCTACAAATAATCTCACTATCACTCTCCTCATTCATATTTTAATACGCTACAAATAATCTCACTATCACTCTCCTCATTCATATTTTAATACGCTACAAATAATCTCACTATCACTCTCCTCATTCATATTTTGCAGCTACAAATAATATTGTCTCCTCATTCATTTTAGAAAAAGCCTCAAGTTAGAGCATTTTAATCAAATAATCTCACTATCACTCTCCTCATTCATATTCCTCTCTCTCTCTCTCTCTCTCTCTCTCTCTCTCTCTCTCTCTCTCCAGAGAGTGGTTTCTATGGCGATGATACAGCGTCTGGTCTCGTCTGATTGGTTGAAACTGTCAGCTTTCAGAGTGCTGCAGACCGGAGACTAACAAGGAGACTAAAGTCTCCACTGGTCTCTGGTCTGAACTGGACTTTCCACATTTAACAGTCCTTCCAGAAAAACACCTTTTTTTGTGATTTTTGCGGGCAAAAATCCTTGATTATGCGGCATATGCGGGATATTTATGCAATTTTATGCGATGAAATTGCAGAAACTTGCAAAAACTGCAGTTCGATTTGAAAAAGTGATTCCCCCAACACCCTGCTTTTTTTAAAACTTAATTTAAAAAAATTGTTTACAGATATTCAGTCATCGCAATAAGTAAACAAATAAGATACAAAAATAGATACAAATAATATAATATGAAAGTAAAAATAAAAGCAATAGTCTAAACAGAGGGAAATAAAAGATACAAAAGAGACAGACTTTCAAAAATCAGATATTAAGATAGCTTTCTGATTGGATACCAACTTAAGAGACTCAAAGTACATGTCAGATTCAAGCTCCAACACTCTGCTTTTCAATGATGTTCACGTAGCGTAATTACATCACTTAATAATGTTCCCATGGCAACAGGGAAAAATGGCTGCTCCTCTGTGAAGTAAACGCAACATTTTTTCAACTTTCTCCTAAGATATATGTGACTTGTTTGCAACGAAAATGCAGGGATTATGAAATCATGCAAGCAGCGCATATTTTGCGCTGAAATCTGCAATTTATGCGGCGAAAGTGCGGCATATTTGAAAAAAATGCGGCCCCCGCATGAATATGCGGACTTTTGTTGATTATGCGTTGAATTATGCGATCGCATAATCGCGTTTTTCTGATTTAATGGCAGCTCTGACATCTAAGGGGCCCAAAGCCAACAGGTTCTTTAGACCTGCTCTCTCTGATTTGAAGGATGTGGCATTTAGAGAAAGTGATGTTGGGTTGATCCCCATTTTCATACTTTTATTACAGTGATACAGGATGTAATGATTCATATGAAATAAGAAGGTAAACATACAGAAGAAAGAACAAATATACAGAAATATAATCCAGCACTGATGAGAATGAGAATTAAAGTTACTGGCAGACTTCTGAGTTCTGACATCAACCTTCAAGTTCCAGAATCTGATCAACTTTAACAGCAGTTCATCATTCAACAGCGTGGAGACGCAACCCAAAGAGATCCAGAGATAGGCCGACTTAACAGGAAGAGAAGCTGAGGGCAGTTTAAATGACTGGACATCTACACTTCTGCTGTCCTAATCTGCTGAGTCACTCTGGCTCCACAAGATCTCAATCAATCATGTCCAGCTGGAGGAGCCCAGTGGTCAACGGGACAAAAAGATATCAAAATAATACACATCACTGGCCTGGGAAATATAAAACACTTTTTATTAAGATTGTATTAATGGTAAATACACAATGATTTGTCCAAACAACAAACTGATTTATTAATTTGATTACATTCATATCAGTTCTTCTTCATTCACTGAGAGCTTCTTCTGTCGGCCTCCTTGAGACAACTCTTCTCTATTAGCACGGGGTTAAAAGTGTGTGTGTGTGTCTGTGTGTGTGTGTGTGTGTGTGTGTGTGTGTGTGTGTCTGTGTGTGTTTGTCTGTGTGTCTTTGTGTGTGTGTGTGTCTCTGTGTGTGTGTCTGTGTGTATATGTGAGTGTGTGTGTCTATCTGTGTGTGTGTGAGTGTGTGTGTGTGTGTGTGTGTGTGTGTGTGTGTGTGTGTGTGTGTGTGTGTGTGTGTGTGTGTGTGTGTGTGTGTGTGTGTGTGTGTGTGTCTGTGTGTGTGAGAGTGTGTGTGTCTGTGTGTGTGTGTGTGTGTGTGTGTGGCTAATCTGTCTGTGTGTGTGTCTGTGTGTGTGTGTGTGTGTCCTCTGTGTGTGTGTGTGTCTGTTTAAGTGTGTGTGTGTTAATTTAGAAGAGAAGTGTGTGTGTGTGTGTGAAAGTGTGTGTGTGAGTGTGTGTGTGTGTGTGTGAAGCTAAACTCTTCCGTTGCTATGACAGGGGGTAATCACCTCACCTATTAACGTTAGTTGGGGGGGTGAAAGGTTAATTTAGAAGAGAAGATGTTACTGTGGAGGGGGGTAAAGGTCTCTGTGAGGTAACGGTTGGGGGGGTAAAGGTCTCTGTGAGGTAACGGTTGTTTCAGTGGGCGGGGCAGTTAAGTTTATCAGACTAACAGCTGACTGTCCTGCAGCGACGACAGTCAAGTTTACCATTGATGTGAAAATGTGAAATGTTAGCAAACATATGCTTTCCACACTTGGCTCCACTCTGTAGTCTGACGTATGCTGAGTCAGCTGATTCTGATGGAGACAGAGCCCCCGTCACTGACCCACAGAGGCTAATGTCGGCCAATCAGCTCGCCCGACATCCTTCTTTCATGGCCACGTGGCGTTGCTAATGTGGAAGCGTGCAGAGCCTCAGTCAGTCTCTCCACTCTACCTCCCAGTAACATGGCCCAGTTAGAGGTGCTGCTGCTGCTTCAAGCTCTCGGGATCATCAGGACTCAGCTGGTCCTCCAACATCCTCCTCCTGATCTCTCTGTTACCCCCCCCTCCATCTGATGAGAGAAGAAGACAACAGAAGAGATAAATAGGGCTGTGACTGTATGTAGTTTTCATACCGTGGTGAAGAAGTAACGTATCACAACAGTATGGTGGTTAACGGGAGTAAGATATGAGCTAGCTGCTAGGCTAATGTATCTCTCCCTCCCTTTCCCTCTCTCTCCGTCTTTCTTTCCTTTCTCTCTCTCTCTCTCTCTCCCCCCCCTCTCTCCTTCTCCCTCTCCCTCCTTCTCTCTCTCTCTCTCCCTCAACCTCTCTCTCTCTCCTTCTTTCTCCATTACCTCTCTCTTCCTCTCTCTCTCTCTCTCTCTCTCCTCTCTTTCCTTCTCTCTCTCTCTCTCTCACACACACAAACACAACAGACCCTAATCCTCCGTTCAGATTAATTAATACCATTAATTATTCTACTCCCTCCATTACAGTAATGTAGGGTGTGGTTTGAGCCTTAAACTTGGTTTGTGATCCACTAATTAACACACAGAAGAAGAAGTTAATTTTTCCCACATTGATCCCCCCAGAGAAGATGTCTGGAGTCCATCTGGAGTTTAATGGTTAGTATTATGAAGTTATTATCTGTATTTATTCAGGGCTTTACTTCATAGAGAAAGTTTTGGCGCCCTTTAAAGAGGTTTTAGCCGGCGCCAAATGAATATCACGAGCTCCAAAACATCTGATTTTCAGCAGCCCCCCTCTCATCCACAGTCACTACTGTATGCAGCTGGTGCTGATTTCTGATCTGAACACTCTGCTGTATAGAGCTGATGGGATCTCTGCTGCAGAGTGTCAGGTGCTCTGGGGACCGGGGAGCTCCTCTGCTGTCTGTGGGTTAGGCTACCATTATTTTTATTACATTGAGACAATATCATATCCTGTAAAAATAAAAACGTCTTGTATGTCGCGTTAAATACTTTTTTCCGTGTTTTGGTACAGTTGATGTTACCACCTGATGCGAGCCATATGGGAGGAGCCTACACATGAAACTCTTTAGAGTTTGGAGGTCTTTAGCAGCGTTGACCTGACTCCCTGAATAAGCTGCAGAGACGTGGTCTCTCTCCACCTCTCTGCTGAGCCCCGTTCACCTAACAGCATCAGTTCAACTGGATTTCACACTATGATGGTTACATTTACAATCAATCAGCTGTTCACATGTCTGCTGAACTGTAGGGATGGTCTGTTACACTACTGTAGGCCTACAGGCTATTCAACATCACTGACTATTTATTCATCAATATTTCTAAATAGAAAACATTACACTTGTTATGTTGTTATTGTTATTTTACGTGTAAGAGACACCAAACAATCCCCACTAGGGTAATTGGGTAAGTAGCAAACATTAGAAGTGTGTTGATGTTGAACAAGTTAACAGCATCCAGTATAAAGAGCAGCAGAGACTTCAGTCCTGTTCAGACACCAAGTGGAGCAGCTGTGTAGAGCAGCCTGCTTCCTTTCAGCTCTCATGTTAACGTGTTGGAGTGAAGCTCACAGACCTGCAGAGACTTTGGCCATCAAGTCTGTTGACTCTGCAGATTTCACTGAAGTACACAGTGGAAATAAACTGCTGAGAGTCCTGAACGCATCATTACTGCAGAAACAGAGAGACGTTCACTGCTCTCTTTAATGATGATTTACTGCTGTTGGGTTCAGAGAGAACAGTCTCTGATTGGCTGACTGTTCTCTCTCTCCTCTCACAGCTTCACTGACCAGGTTGGAGGTTTACAGAAAATACTGGATCTTAGCTTTGATACTAACTGGGTTTAGTTTGATACTGCTGAAACCAGCATGGACTGACTCCAACCCTCTACTTACTCCAGAGTCTCCAGTCTACAGTCTGGACTCTCCTTCAGATCACACAGCTGCTTCACGTCTGGCTCCTTCAGGTCGTTGCCCCCCAGGTCCAGCTCTTTCAGATGGGAGGGGTTGGAGTTCAGAGCTGAGACCAGAGCAGCACAGCTGATCTCTGACAAACCGCAGCGCACCAATCTGAATAAAGAATAAATGATGTAACTTTAGAAGACAATGGTCCTGCTTGAAATCATTCAATGTTTAATAATCTTTTCAGAGCTGAAGAAGGTTTAGAAAACAGAAACACCTGAACACAACAGGATCAGGATAAAAACTATAAAATACAAAAAGTGAAAAAGAGCTCTAATTAATATTAATGTCAACATGCTGCTACTTCAATAAAGACTTTGGAGTGAATTATTTAGTGTTATTCAGTTATATTAAGGTTTTAAATCTGTAGCTCAACATTACTCTGCTGCATTGAAATGAATTAGACGTGTTTACTAAATGCAATATATTTACAATAATTACACACAGTAAGCTGTAATACTGACAGGTTAAACAGGATCATCTTATTAAAGTTTATTATAAATCAACATGTTTCATTGTCTTGTGAATGAAGTGTAGCTGATCTTCACTACCATCCTAATGTTTCAGGTAGAGATGAGTCTTCTGAACACATCTGCTCTTTAATTAGTTCACTTACTGTACAGCTCTAGAAAACACCACTATCCTCACATGGACACTAATCATAGAAACTAATCTAACTGTTCAAATCTGACTTTCCCTACATTCATAGTCAAGTCCATTTTATTTATACAGCCCAATATCACAGATGACAGATTTAGCTCAAGAGGCTTTCCAACCTGTACAGCATCCGACTCCCTCTGTCCTTAGTAAAGGTCCTAAAAGACCTCATCATACCTGTCATCATTCATATTGAGGCCATGACCAACCATGACAGCAGATTACAGAAAGATATTTAACATCCTTCAAATTGAGTTCAGAGAGACCAACCATGAAAGCAGAGTGTGTGTGTGTGTGTGTGTGTGTGTGTGTGTGTGTGTGTTTGCAGGGCTCAACAGTAAGGGTTGCCCTTGGCAACCAGATTGAGTCCCATTTGGCAACCACCTGTTAAATATTTGTGTTTTTTTAATATATAAAAACAAATCTAAACTTTCAAAACTGGAAAATCTAATTTCAAAAGAGGCCAGTATTTTATTTGGGAGTCTCCTTAAAGTTTAAACTCTACGTTCTTGCTCAACACAACATTTCCGCTGTTGTGCGACCGCTTTCCACAAGCGTGTTTACCGTGAAAAGATCCAGACAACCCAAATATCGTTTACTTAAAACTGGTAAACCTCGTGGCTGAACTCAGTAACTTAACTGCTAACAGAGTTAAGTGTAAACTGTAAATGTGATGTACAGATGACATTTTCAAATATTTTAATCTTATTTTCTTACTT
>NC_041352.1:27439980-27444980 GCF_004354835.1 Perca flavescens
TCAAGATGGAGGATGAAACTCCGCGAGATGTGAGGCTCTTTGTAGTTTTTAGTTTGTTAGTTCTATGTGCAGAGCAGTTTTAATATTAACCCTTGTGTTGTCTTCCGTCAACCAAAAAAACACTTTTGTTGTCTCAATGTTTCAGTCACTGTTACATAAAGTTTAGTATTTTACATTTTAGTGTTTTTAGTGACTTTTTTCAACATTTGAATCACTTTTTATGACTTTTTTTTCCGCTTCTTCCCAATGTTTTTCTCACTTTTTCAATGTGTTGGGTGCTTATTTCTGACGTTTTTGACGCTTTTTTTTCGTTTTTTATCATTTTTTTCATTGTGTTCATGTTGTTGCTTTTTAATGTTTCAGTAAATATTTTTTTTTTTTTTTTTTTTTAAAGATTATTTTTTAGGCATTTTCGGCCTTTACTTTGACAGGACAGCTGAAGACATTAAAGGAGAGGGGGGGATGGCATGCAGCAAAGGGCCGCAGGTCGGAGACGAACCTGGGCCCGCTGGGTCAAGGACTAAACCTCTATATATGGGCGCCGCTCTACCAACTGAGCTACCTGGGCGCCCTTTGGAGTGTTTATTTTTGTGTGTTTTTTTAATTTTCGGCACTTTATTGACGTCCAGTATTTTCTGATATAAAAAAACTTTGAAAACAGGTCAAAATTGACCCGAGGACAACATGAGGGTTAATGCTATCATGTTTTCATTTCTTTCTACATATTTATGATCCTGTTTACTGTCAGAACACAAAGTGACATCATTTCCTGACAGGAAGCATCAGACACATGTTGAGGTATCAGCTGTTGTTGGTGACAGATCAGACTGAAGTAGGGCTGCAGCTATCGATTATTTTAGTAATCGAATATTCTACCGATTATTCCATCGATTAATCGAGTAATCGGATAAGAAATACTTAGTAAGAAATACTTAGTAAACAGCAATAGTAAATATTTATTATTGCTGTTTACTAAAAAAAAGGAAACCTGTCGCTTGTATATATACAAAAGACAGGTTTCCTTTTTTAGAAAAAGCAAAATTACTTATTGCCAAATTCCAATACCCCTAAAAAAAAAAAAAAAAACATTACAATAGTACATGTTTGGTGGCCCAAATGTTAATATTTTTCACCCCATTCCCCTTCTTGCCTCTGGCTCTTTGCACTGGATATGCAAAAGAGCTGTTCACTGACCTGAGGGTTTACAGCAGGGCTACTCAACTACACTGTTCTGGGGGGACACAGAAGCCTAATACACAGTGAGGAGCATAGATATATCTATGGTGAGGAGAAAGAATAAAGAATGCATGATGATCTCCAGCAGCAGCTAAGTTTCCAAAGATTAGAAGCAAACTAATAAACAGTTAGACTACAAACGGACAGCTTTCATTTTAGCTTGTTGGTAAAACATGGCTATTAGCAGAGTAGCATGCTGTGTAGGCAAGTTGTGTAAAACATGGCTATAAAGCAGGCTATTAGCAAGGCTAGTTGTGTAAAACATGGCTATTAGCAGAGTAGCATGCTGTAGGCAAGTTTGTAAAACATGGCTATTAGCAGAGTAGCATGCTGTAGGCTAGTTGTGTAAAACATGGCTAAGCAGAGTAGCATGCTGTAGGCTAGTTGTGTAAAACATGGCTATTTTTAGCATGCTGTAGGCTAGTAGCATGGCTATTAGCAGAGTAGCATGCTGTAGGCTAGTTGTGTAAAAAACATGGCTATTACCAGAGTAGCATGCTGTAGGCTAGTTGTGTAAAACATGTCTATTAGCAGAGTAGCATGATGTAGGCTAGTTGTGTAAAACATGGCTATTAGCAGAGTAGCATGCTGCAGGCTAGTTGTGTAAAACATGGCTATTAGCAGAGTAGCATGCTGTAGGCTAGTTGTGTAAAACATGGCTATTAGCAGGTAGCATGCTGTAGGCTAGTTGTGTAAAACATGGCTATTAGCAGAGTAGCATGCTGTAAAGTTGTGTAAAACATGGCTATTAGCAGAGTAGCATGCTGTAGGCTAGTTGTGTAAAACAATTAGCTATTAGCAGTGGGCTAGCAGCATGCTGTAGGCTAGTTGTGTAAAACATGGCTATTAGCAGAGTAGCATGCTGTAGGCTAGTTGTGTAAACATTGCTATTAGCAGAGTAAAAAGTTGTGTAAAACATGGCTATTAGCAGAGTAGCGTGCTGTAGGCTAGTTGTGTAAAAACAGAGTAGCATTCTGTAGTTTAGTTGTGTAAAACATGGCTATTAGCAGAGTAGCATGCTGTAGGCTAGTTGTGGCTAGTGCTGTAGGCTAGTTGTGTAAAACATGGCTATTAGCAGAGTAGCATGCTGTAGGCTAGTTGTGTAAAAACATGGCTATTAGCAGAGTAGCATGCTGTAGGCTAGTTGTGTAAAACATGGCTATTAGCAGAGTAGCATGCTGTAGGCTAGTTGTGTAAAACATGGCTATTAGCAGAGTAGCATGCTGTAGGCTAGTTGTGTAAAACATGGCTATTAGCAGAGTAGCATGCTGTAGGCTAGTTGTGTAAAACATGGCTATTAGCAGAGTAGCATGCTGTAGGCTAGTTGTGTAAAACATGGCTATTAGCAGAGTAGCATGCAGGCTAGTTGTGTAAAACATGGCTATTAGCAGCATGCTGTAGGCTAGTTGTGTAAAACATGGCTATTAGCAGAGTAGCATGCTGTAGGCTAGTTTGTAAAACATGGCTATTAGCTAGCATGCTGTAGGCTAGTTGTGTAAAACATGGCTATTAGCAGAGTAGCGTGCTGTAGGCTATGTAAAACATGGCTATTAGCAGAGTAGCATGCTGCAGGCTAGTTGTGTAAAACATGGCTATTAGCAGAATAGCATGCTGTAGGCTAGTTGTGTAAAACATGGCTATTAGCAGAGTAGCATGCTGTAGGCTAGTTGTGTAAAACATGGCTATTAGCAGAGTAGCATGCTGTAGGCTAGTTGTGTAAAACATGGCTATTAGCAGAGTAGCATGCTGTAGGCTAGTTGTGTAAAACATGGCTATTAGCAGAGTAGCATGCTGTAGGCTAGTTGTGTAAAACATGGCTATTAGCAGAGTAGCATGCTGTAGGCTAGTTGTGTAAAACATGGCTATTAGCAGAGTAGCATGCTGTAGGCTAGTTGTGTAAAACATGGCTATTAGCAGAGTAGCATGCTGTAGGCTAGTTGTGTAAAACATGGCTATTAGCAGAGTAGCATGCTGTAGGCTAGTTGTGTAAACAGCGCGGTGGGCCGAGAGCAGCAGCGTTAGCTACCTTGTGTCGGGTTGGCTCCGTGGAATGGATGAGTACACTGGAGGTTTGTTACTGAGGTGATGTAGCAGCATGTTTGCAGCTTAAAATGATCCCAAACTTTCTGTCGTTTTCTCTCGCCTGTCTCTCCTCTTAGACCCTCGCTATTTTCGTCTTCCTTCATTTGTAATCTGGGCCGTCAGTCTTGTGTTTATATACTGTCTATGCTTGTGTCCGCAGAAGCGCAAACCTCTTGTGCGCTAGTAATAATCCTCCGTGTGGAAACACAGTGAGCCGTACAACCTTAATTACATTGATTTAATGAAGCTTCGAGGCAAAGAATTTTGCTTCGAGGATTTTTTGTAATCGAATTATTTGAGTTATTCAAGGAATCGTTTCAGCCCTAGACTAAAGAGACTTCAAACATCTGCATTTGGAAACATGCTTCATTCTCTGTTCCTTTATGTGTGTGTGTGTGTGTGTGTGTGTGTGTGTGTGTGTGTGTGTGTGTGTGTGTGTGTGTGTGTGTGTGTGTGAGAGAGAGAAAGAGGGACATCTTCAAAATGCATTGAACTTTTTTTAAAGAGGTGATAGAATGCAAACCTGATTTTAGCCTGTCCTAGTTGAAAAGGACAGTTTGGAGGGTAACTAGGACATACATAGGAGCTCTAAATCCCCATGAAACCTCTTTCCTCTGCAGATCTCACTATTTGAAACTGCTGCTGAAAACGGGCCAATCTCAACAAAGCTAGAAGCTTACGTAAGCATCCCAAATCCTCCTCATTTGGCTCTACCTTCTGTCTTTGTAACGCCCCAAAATTTACATAGGCCACTAACTGATCTGAGGTCAGCTAGTCTTCTAAATCTCGTTCGCGCAAAACTCAGAAAGTTTATACAGTGTTCCTCTGCTGTTGCATTACTAAATTCACTTCTGAGATTTTTTTAAGCGAGAAATCAACTATATAAAGCTCAAATATGGGCCGTTTTATAAAAATGTATGGCTAATTGCAAATTTAGTACGACTGTTTGGGAGTTGAGGAGCTCCACAGTTTGCCGTGACAGCGGTGCAGTGCCGGCCCGGATCGCTGGCTGTCTGCCTGGACTGTCAGACCTCTCGCTGCCCGCTGGCTGGAGCTCTCTCAGGAGATACAGACTACTGGCCCAGAGAAAGGGAGGAGATATCGGACAACTGAGCGGGACATGTGGATGTAGATCAGTGGCGCAGTGGACTCGCAATGGGCGGTGTGCAGGAGCTGCGACTGGACGAGATGCTGGATCAGAACTCTTCTCTTCTGGGTAGTGATGTGCGGATCGATACTAAAGTATCGATATTTACGATCCCAACGTCTCCTGCTCTAGTATCGATTCTCATATAAAAAGATCCATATTTAAACTCAGTAATTTGGAGTGAGTGTTTATGTTATCATAAGTAAGTTGTTGTCACCAGAAAAGTCTAATTATATCCGGTTGGGGAAGGAACTACTTCTCCTTCCGCCGGTCAGTTAATGTGTGCACTGCGGCTCTGTGACGGAGCCGGCCGCTGCAGCAGCCCTTCTTTAACTTCTCGCCACGAAGAAGATTGCAGACTGCACAGGGTGTGTGGAAAGACAGTGAAATACAGTGGTAACACTACAAACCTCGCTAAACATGGGAGTCATAAGAGTGAATATGATGATATGATATAGCGTCAGTCTGAGGAGGAGGTCCAGGAGGAGAAGACGCCAGGTGCTAGGGGCGAGACAGACTTCAATCAGGGAGTCAT
>NC_041352.1:27454283-27459283 GCF_004354835.1 Perca flavescens
GTGTTCTATAAACGATCTGACGAAAAACTGTTACTGTGAAATATAAAGTCTACTTGTGCTACATTGGGGGGTAAAAGAAAACAACAGGACGTCACACGACTCGCACCACACTGCGGCGATTGCTTCTTTTTTTTTTATCTGAACGCAGCTTCACGCTGAAGTACAGAGCTCATTTAAGACGATGCTCTGACGTCCCGTTTCCCTGAAGGCAGCGCGGAGCTGCGCCGAACAAAGCTGACAGAAGCCCAGAAGTAGTGATGTGCGATACCACTTAATTCCTATTCGATCAGATACCAAGTAATACCCAGGCTGGTATTGCAGATACCAATACCAATACCAATACTTTTTATGTATTTTATTTGTAGTGTGATGTGACAACTAGTTTAAAGTAAAGTAAAACAGTAGGCTGTAGGCTTACCAATTCCAAATTATAGCTGCATAATGACAAGACAATAAACTACTCTCATATTATTTAATTACAAAGAAAATCTCAGAACAAACTGCTTTCTGTTAGCTTGATGTAAGAATGCTGGGATTCCGGGGAAGTCTTGAACATTAAAAAACTAAAGCCTTAACAGACGTGAATAACTTTCCCACAGTCAGTGAACCTATCACGCTATCTCCCTGTACCTGGAGAACTTCTGCCGCTGCTGCCAAATGACTCCCTGATTGAAGTCTGTCTCGCCCTAGCACCTGGCGTCTTCTCCTCCTGGACCTCCTCCTCAGACTGACGCTATATCATATCATCATATTCACTCTTATGACTCCCATGTTTAGCGAGGTTTGTAGTGTTACCACTGTATTTCACTGTCTTTCCACACACTCCTGTGCAGTCTGCAATCTTCTTCGTAGCGAGAAGTTAAAGAAGGGCTGCTGCAGCGGCCGGCTCCGTCACAGAGCCGCAGTGCACACACAACTGACCGGCGGAAGGAGAAGTAGTTCCTTCCCCTAACCGGATATAATTAGACTTTTCTGGTGACAACAACTTACTTATGATAACATAAACACTCACTCCAAATTACTGAGTTTAAATATGGATCTTTTTATATGAGAATCGATACTAGAGCAGGAGACGTTGGGATCGTAAATATCGATACTTTAGTATCGATCCGCACATCACTACCCAGAAGAGAAGAGTTCTGATCCAGCATCTCGTCCAGTCGCAGCTCCTGCACACCGCCCATTGCGAGTCCACTGCGCCACTGATCTACATCCACATGTCCCGCTCAGTTGTCCGATATCTCCTCCCTTTCTCTGGGCCAGTAGTCTGTATCTCCTGAGAGAGCTCCAGCCAGCGGGCAGCGAGAGGTCTGACAGTCCAGGCAGACAGCCAGCGATCCGGGCGGCACTGCACCGCTGTCACGGCAAACTGTGGAGCTCCTCAACTCCCAAACAGTCGTACTAAATTTGCAATTAGCCATACATTTTTATAAAACGCCCATATTTGAGCTTTATATAGTTGATTTCTCGCTTAAAAAAAAAATCAGAAGTGAATTTAGTAATGCAACAGCAGAGGAACACTGTATAAACTTTCTGAGTTTTGCGCGAACGAGATTTAGAAGACTAGCTGACCTCAGATCAGTTAGTGGCCTATGTAAATTTTGGGGCGTTACAAAGACAGAAGGTAGAGCCAAATGAGGAGGATTTGGGATGCTTACGTAAGCTTCTAGCTTTGTTGAGATTGGCCCGTTTTCAGCAGCAGTTTCAAATCGTGAGATCTGCAGAGGAAAGAGGTTTCATGGGGATTTAGAGCTCCTATGTATGTCCTAGTTACCCTCCAAACTGTCCTTTTCAACTAGGACAGGCTAAAATCAGGTTTGCATTCTATCACCTCTTTAAAAAAAGTTCAATGCATTTTGAAGATGTCCCTCTTTCTCTCTCTCACAAACACACACACACACACACACACACACACACACACACACACATGTTAAAGGAACAGAGAATGAAGCATGTTTCCAAATGCAGATGTTTGAAGTCTCTCTTTAGTCTAGGGCTGAAACGATTCCTTGAATAACTCAAATAATTCGATTACAAAAAATCCTCAGCAAAATTCTTTGCCTCAAGCTTCATTAAATCAATGTAATTAAGGTTGTACGGCTCACTGTGTTTCCACACGGAGGATTATTACTAGCGCACAAGAGGTTTTGCGCTTCTGCGGACACAAGCATAGACAGTATATAAACACAAGACTGACGGCCCAGATTACAAATGAAGGAAGACGAAAATAGCGAGGGTCTAAGAGGAGAGACAGGCGAGAAAAACAACAGAAAGTTTGGGATCATTTTAAGCTGCAAACATGCTGCTACATCACCTCAGTAACAAACCTCCAGTGTACTCATCCATTCCACGGAGCCAACCCGACACAAGGTAGCTAACGCTGCTGCTCTCGTCCACCGCGCTGTTTACACAACTAGCCTACAGCATGCTACTCTGCTAATAGCCATGTTTTACACAACTAGCCTGCAGCATGCTACTCTGCTAATAGCCATGTTTTACACAACTAGCCTACAGCATGCTACTCTGCTAATAGCAATGTTTTACACAACTAGCCTACAGCATGCTACTCTGCTAATAGCCATGTTTTTACACAACTAGCCTACAGCATGCTACTCTGCTAATAGCCATGTTTTACACAACTAGCCTGTGCTTCTGCTAATAGCCATGTTTTACACAACTAGCCTACAGCATGCTACTCTGCTAATAGCCATGTTTTACACAACTAGCCTACAGCATGCTACTCTGCTAATAGCCATGTTTTACACAACTAGCCTACAGCATGCTACTCTGCTAATAGCCATGTTTTACACAACTTGCCTACAGCATGCTACTCTGCCCATGTTTTACCAACAAGCTAAAATGAAAGCTGTCCGTTTGTAGTCTAACTGTTTATTAGTTTGCTTCTAATCTTTGGAAACTTAGCTGCTGCTGGAGATCATCATGCATTCTTTATTCTTTCTCCTCACCATAGATATATCTATGCTCCTCACTGTGTATTAGGCTTCTGTGTCCCCCCAGAACAGTGTAGTTGAGTAGCCCTGCTGTAAACCCTCAGGTCAGTGAACAGCTCTTTTGCATATCCAGTGCAAAGAGCCAGAGGCAAGAAGGGGAATGGGGTGAAAAATATTAAATTTTGGGCCACCAAACATGTACTATTGTAATGTTTTTTTTTTTTTTTAGGGGTATTGGAATTTGGCAATAAGTAATTTTGTTTTTTTAAAAAAGAAACCTGTCTTTTGTATATATACAAGTTTAACAGGTTTCCTTTTTAGTAAACAGCAATAATAAATATTTACTATTGCTGTTTACTAAGTATTTCTTACTAAGTATTTCTTATCCGATTACTCGATTAATCGATGGAATAATCGGTAGAATATTCGATTACTAAAATAATCGATAGCTGCAGCCCTACTTCAGTCTGATCTGTCACCAACAACAGCTGATACCTCAACATGTGTCTGATGCTTCCTGTCAGGAAATGATGTCACTTTGTGTTCTGACAGTAAACAGGATCATAAATATGTAGAAAGAAATGAAAACATGATAGCATTAACCCTCATGTTGTCCTCGGGTCAATTTTGACCTGTTTTCAAAGTTTTTTTATATCAGAAAATACTGGACGTCAATAAAGTGCCGAAAATTAAAAAAACACACAAAAATAAACACTCAAAGGGCGCCCAGGTAGCTCAGTTGGTAGAGCGGCCCCCCATATATAGAGGTTTAGTCCTTGACCCAGCGGGCCCAGGTTCGCCTCCGACCTGCGGCCCTTTGCTGCATGCCATCCCCCCCCCTCCTTTAATGTCTTCAGCTGTCCTGTCAAAGTAAAGGCCGAAAATGCCTAAAAATAATCTTTAAAAAAAAAAAAAAAGAACGAAACATTAAAAAGCAACAACATGAACACAATGAAAAAAATGATAAAAAACGAAAAAAAAAAGTCAAAAAACGTCAGAAATAAGCACCCAACACATTGAAAAAGTGAAAAACATTGGGAAGAAGCGGAAAAAAAAAGTCATAAAAAGTGATTCAAATGTTGAAAAAAGTCACTAAAAACACTAAAATGTAAAATACTAAACTTTATGTAACAGTGACTGAAACATTGAGACAACAAAAGTGTTTTTTTCATGGTTGACGGGAAGACAACACAAGGGTTAATATTAAAACTGCTCTGCACATAGAACTAACAAACTAAAAACTACAAAGAGCCTCACATCTCGCGGAGTTTCATCCTCCATCTTGATCTCACGTGGCTTAGATACCCACGTGGTCTCATCACCTCACCCTCTTTTCTCTCTCTCTCTCTCTCTCTCTCTCTCTCTCTCTCTCTCTCTCTCTCTCTCTCTCTCTCTCTCTCTCTCTCTCTCTCTCTCTCTCTCTCTCTCTCTCTCTCTCTCTCTCTCTCTCTCTCTCTCTCTCTCTCTCTCTCTCTCTCTCTCTCTCTCTGTCTCTCTCTCTCTCTCTCTCTCTCTCTCTCTCTCTCTCTCTCTCTCTCTCTCTCACAAACACACACCACATGTTTGCATGCTTTTGCCTTTGTTGGAGTTGTAACAAGTCAATAGGTTTATTGATTGAAGAACTATAGTTAGTGATTATTTGTGTTTATCAGGGGTGGCGAACCTGTGGCTCTTGACTTTTTTAATATTGTTAAAACATCTTTGATCAATTGCCAATAATTGAATATGTACTCTTACTAATTCCCAACAGTGTTGTTCATCCTTTACACAGAGTGAGCAGCAGCTTCTTATGAAGTATGTTAACATGAAAGACATTATTTGTAAAAAGCTGTAATGAAACCGAGAGAGAAAGAGTGGCAGACGATCTCAGACCGACTGATGCATAAGCAGCATAAAAATATATTTACTGACCACTGAATGAGTAAGTAGCCTAAAAATATATTTACTGACCACTGAATGAGTAAGTAGCCTAAAAATAAAACCACTGAATATAAGTTTATATTTACTGACCACTGAATGATATTTACTGACCACTGAATGAGTAGCCTA
>NC_041352.1:27464283-27494283 GCF_004354835.1 Perca flavescens
AGCAGTTTATTTCCACTGTGTACTTCAGTGAAATCTGCAGAGTCAACAGACTTGATGGCCAAAGTCTCTGCAGGTCTGTGAGCTTCACTCCAACACGTTAACATGAGAGCTGAAAGGAAGCAGGCTGCTCTACACAGCTGCTCCACTTGGTGTCTGAACAGGACTGAAGTCTCTGCTGCTCTTTATACTGGATGCTGTTAACTTGTTCAACATCAACACACTTCTAATGTTTGCTACTTACCCAATTACCCTAGTGGGGATTGTTTGGTGTCTCTTACACATAAAATAACAATAACAACATAACAAGTGTAATGTTTTCTATTTAGAAATATTGATGAATAAATAGTCAGTGATGTGAATGCCTGTAGGCCAATTGTACCAAAACACTGAACAGCTGATTGATTGTAAAAAGGACATAACTGATGTGACATACAAGAGGTGGAGAGAGACCACGTCTCTTTTTCATTTTTCACAAGATATCCAAATTGTCTCAAAGTAATCCCAATGGCTCGCATAATCGGTAACATCAACTGCCCACTGCTCAAAGGCAGAAAGACGTTTTTATTTTTACAAGATATGAAATTGTCTCAAAGTAATAAAATAATCGTAGCCTAACCGCCCCCCAGGCAGACAGCAGGTCCCCAGAGCAGCATGGTCACCTGGAGAGCCCGGTACAGTCTGACTCTGCTAACAGAGATCCCATCAGCTCTATACAGCAGAGTGTTCAGATCAGTCAAATCAGAGCCAGCTGCATACAGTAGTGACTGTGGATGAGAGGGGGGGCTGCTGAAAATCAGACGTTTTGGAGCTCGTGATATTCATTTGGCGCCGGCTAAAACCTCTTTAAAGGGCGCCAAAACTTTCTCTATGCAGTAAAACCCTGAATAAATACAGATAATAACTTCATAATACTAACCATTAAACTCCAGATGGACTCCAGCCGCCCGTCTTCTCTGGGGGAGATCGATGTGGGAAAAATTAACTTCTTCTTCTGTGTGTTAATTAGTGGATCACAAACCAAGTTTAAGGCTCAAACCACACCCTACATTACTGTAATGGAGGGAGTAGAATAATTAATGGGGTTAATTAATCTGAACGGAGGAGTATTCACAGTTGGGTCTGTTGTGTTTGAGAGAGAGAGAGAGAGAGAAGGAAAGAGAGGCGAGAGAGGGAGAGAGAAAGAGAGGGGAGAGAGAGAGGTAAGGAGAGAGAGTGAAGGAGAGAGAGAGAGGTAGAGGGAGAGAGAAGGAGAGAAGGAGGGAGAGGGAGAAGGAGAGAGAGGGGGGAGAGAGAGAGAGGAGAGAGAGAGAAAGGAAAGAAAGAAGGAGAGAGAGGGAGAAGGAGAGAGAAGGAGAGATGCATTAGCCTAGCAGCTAGCTCATATCTTACTCCCGTTAACCACCATACTGTTGTGATACGTTACTTCTTCACCACGGTATGAAAACTACATACAGTCACAGCCCTATTTATCTCTTCTGTTGTCTTCTTCTCTCATCAGATGGTCATGATCTCTGTCAGAGTGATCAGGAGGAGGATGTTGGAGGACCAGCTGAGTCCTGATGATCCCGAGAGCTTGAAGCAGCAGCAGCACCTCTAACTGGGCCATGTTACTGGGAGGTAGAGTGGAGAGACTGACTGAGGCTCTGCACGCTTCCACATTAGCAACGCCACGTGGCCATGAAAGAAGGATGTCGGGCGAGCTGATTGGCCGACATTAGCCTCTGGGGTCAGTGACGGGGCTCTGTCTCCATCAGAATCAGCTGACTCAGCATACGTCAGACTACAGAGTGGAGCCAAGTGTGGAAAGCATATGTTTGCTAACATTTCACATTTTCACATCAATGGTAAACTTGACTGTCGTCGCTGCAGGACAGTCAGCTGTTAGTCTGATAAACTTAACTGCCCCGCCCACTGAAACAACCGTTACCTCACAGAGACCTTTACCCCCCCAACCGTTACCTCACAGAGACCTTTACCCCCCCCACACAGTAACATCTTCTCTTCTAAATTAACCGTTCACATTTAAACTAACGTTAATAGGTGAGGTGATTACCACGCTGTCATAGCAACGGAAGAGTTTAGCTTCACACACACACACACACACACACACACACACACACACACACACACAGATAGACACACACACACACACACACACACACACACACACACACACACACACACACACACACACACACACACACACACACACACACACACACACACACACACACACAGACAGACACAGAAACACAACACACACACACACACACACACACACACACACACACACACACACACACACACACACACACACACACACACACACACACACACACACACACACACACACACACACACACACACAGATAGACACACACACACACACACACACACACGCACACATAGACAGACACAGAAACACACACACACAGATAGACACACACACACTCACACACACACACACACACAGAGACACACACACACACACATTCACACATTCACACACACACACACACACACACACACACACACACACACACACACACACACACACACACACACTTTAACCCCTCAATAGAGAAGAGTTGTCTCAAGGAGGCCGACAGAAGAAGCTCTCAGTGAATGAAGAAGAACTGATATGAATGTAATCAAATTAATAAATCAGTTTGTTGTTTGGACAAATCATTGTGTATTTACCATTAATACAATCTTAATAAAAAGTGTTTTATATTTCCCAGGCCAGTGATGTGTATTATTTTGATATCTTTTTGTCCCGTTGACCACTGGGCTCCTCCAGCTGGACATGATTGATTGAGATCTTGTGGAGCCAGAGTGACTCAGCAGATTAGGACAGCAGAAGTGTAGATGTCCAGTCATTTAAACTGCCCTCAGCTTCTCTTCCTGTTAAGTCGGCCTATCTCTGGATCTCTTTGGGTTGCGTCTCCACGCTGTTGAATGATGAACTGCTGTTAAAGTTGATCAGATTCTGGAACTTGAAGGTTGATGTCAGAACTCAGAAGTCTGACAGTAACTTTAATTCTCATTCTCATCAGTGCTGGATTATATTTCTGTATATTTGTTCTTTCTTCTGTATGTTTACCTTCTTATTTCATATGAATCATTACATCCTGTATCACTGTAATAAAAGTATGAAAATGGGGATCAACCCAACATCACTTTCTCTAAATGCCACATCCTTCAAATTGTAGCGTATTAAAATATGAATGAGGAGAGTGATAGTGAGATTATTTGTAGTTTATTAAAATATGAATGAGGAGAGTGATAGTGAGATTATTTGTAGTGTATTAAAATATGAATGAGGAGAGTGATAGCAAAATTATTTGTAGCGTATTAAAATATGAATTAAGAGAGTGATAGTGAGATTATTTGTAGCGTATTAAAATATGAATGAGGAGAGTGATAGTGAGATTATTTGTAGCGTATTAAAATATGAATGAGGAGAGTGATAGTGAGATTATTTGTAGCTTATTAAAATATGAATGAGGAGAGTGATAGAGATTATTTGTGATTAAAATATGAATGAGAGAGTTATTATTTGTAGCTTATTAAAATATGAATGAGGAGAGTGAAGTGAGATTATTTGTAGCGTATTAAAATATGAATTAAGAGAGTGATAGTGAGATTATTTGTAGCGTATTAAAATATGAATGAGGAGAGTGATAGTGAGATTATTTGTAGCGATTAAAATATGAATGAATGATTGAGATTATGTGTAGCGTATTAAAATATGAATGAGGAGAGATAGTGTGAGATTATTTGTAAAAAATATGAATGAGGAGAGATTATAGTGAGATTATTTGTAGCGTATTAAAATATGAATGAGGAGAGTGATAGTGAGATTATTTGTAGCGTATTAAAATATGAATGAGGAGAGTGATAGTGAGATTATTTGTAGCGTATTAAAATATGAATGAGGAGAGTGATAGTGAGATTATTTGTAGCGTATTAAAATATGAATGAGAGAGAGATAGTGAGATTATTGAGATTAAATATGAATGAGGAGAGTGATAGCGATTAAAATATTAAAATGAATGAGGAGAGTGATAGTGAGATTATTTGTAGCGTATTAAAATATGAATGAGGAGAGTGATAGTGAGATTATTTGTAGCATATTAAAATATGAATGAGGAGAGTGATAGTGAGATTATTTGTAGCATATTAAAATATGAATGAGGAGAGTGATAGTGAGATTATTTGTAGCATATTAAAATATGAATGAGGAGAGTGATAGTGAGATTATTTGCTACAGCTGCTTTTCTAGTAGAGATGAAACGGAGAAAACTATGTTTTATTTCTCTGATTCTAACGCTGCTCAGTATCAATATGAACTTGTGAAATTATTGAATTATTTGCAGTATTAGAACTGTGTGTCTGACATCTGGACAACATGTTGAGCTTGTGTTTAGAATTTCTATTCAAATGAAAACCATGAAGTTCATAAAGTAGCGGTTAGCCTTTACGTTACGTGTTGTAGTAAACCAGTGTTTCTCAACGGGGGCGTTCAGAAGATGATGATGGGGGGCGATGGAAGCAATATTTTAGGAAGGGGGGGTTGAGGTGCCCTTGGGGGGCGTTTGTTAGAAAGCTAGTTTAAACCAAAGATTCCCAATAACAATCCATGTTTCCACTTTAACCTCCTAAAAAACCAGTGGTCTGCTCCTTTAAAAGCTGCCAGTTTACAGCACTGGGACTGGACCAGACGCTGGATCACAACTCTTCTTCTCTTCTGTCAAGCCTGGTTCACACAGGACCCACACACGGCGATAAAAAACCATGGGTCGTCCAGTTTTGGTGGTACAGTGTGTGGTGGCGCAGCACACGGCAAAATCAACACATCACACATGAACCCATTTGACTCCTGAACATTGTTGGGAGGGGGGAATCGGGGCTAAAATTGGCGTTTGTTGCAGTGTGTGGTGTGTAGTGTCCAAAGCTGTGGCCCTTTTAAAGGACCTTTGCCTGGCCTAGAGTTCTCCTTCACAGGCTATGCCCGAGGAGGGGAGCCAAGCGACGAGAAGCTGGTTGCCAACGGAGACCTGTGGACTGTCATTTGAACCTCCTGTTCTGCTGCACTATTTGAGCTTGGTTTGAGTTGGTTGGGCTGTTGCTTTGAACTTCTTTTAAGGAGGAATTTGAATTGTTTGATTCTGTTTTAAATCAATCTGTTCTCCTTCAACTGGTCTTTTACTCACTGTTTTAAACACCACTGGTTTTACTGCTCTCCCCCGATATAAAGGACCTGGGTTCATCTTTTATCCCAATATGAGTCTTGTTAGTTTTAAGAGGTCCTAGGCCTCCGCAAAAACCTAGGTGGC
Organism: Perca flavescens; assembly: GCF_004354835.1. Taxonomy (NCBI): domain Eukaryota; kingdom Metazoa; phylum Chordata; class Actinopteri; order Perciformes; family Percidae; genus Perca; species Perca flavescens. The sequence continues at coordinate 27,469,623 of NC_041352.1, forward strand.
GTTGTCGGCCCCCGTCCCCAATTTTAGTCCACGCCCCCCTTGTTCCATATACACATCTCCTTGGTCGAGCCATTTGTTAACACAAATTTGAACATGAGCAGAAGTCTTGCTCAACCACATCTCAAATATTACAGTCCAGGGTTTTATTAACTCATTAAAATGAATTCATGTGAGTAATTGTTGAGGTGAGTAATTGTCATATGCACATTTAAGGAGGTTACTTCCCCAACAGAAGATGCAAAAGAGGGAAGAGTAAATGATGCCTAAAGGCTCCATGTGTGCTGACTCAGATATCATTAGAAAAGTCCACCCAAAGGAGAAGAAATAGTTGAAAGCAATACAGAATGCCTGAGAGCATTATTGCAATATATTCCATTATGTTTCTATATTTGGATTGTAAAATATGTTTCCCTTTACATAAAGATATTTCATACATTGATTCAGAGAAAGGTAGAAATAGGGGCATACAAATGAACCAGAATGCAGAAAATGTGTTTAATGCTCAACATCATAGGTCAGCACCCAAATCTGGAGGAAAGACCTCGGCCTTTGGGTTGCCAGGCCAGTTTAGATTAGGCCAAATGTTGGTGCTATTTAACATCTACAAACTGGACAGCTAAAATAAACAGGATGCACTGGCTATTAACATGCTGGGCAAGCCAGTCCCCGTTTGGCATTGCATTCAGTTTAGTTAAATGGGTCAGGGCTAAGCCCCGAACCTCCTCCAGTCCTAGAAAGGCCCCTTACTTTGCTGTCTGCATCTTGTTGGACATTAAAAACTAATAGGGCTCCATCCAAAAGGGCTGCTATCTGTCTAGGTAGATGTGAACAGATTAGGACTTTACCGAAAAAAAAGTTCAGTCAAAAGATTTTTTTTCACTTTAATCCCTGTAGCAGGGTGAGATGTGTAGTGTGTGTGTGTCACTCCTTCCTGGCTCTCTCCTCTCTCTCCTGCATCGCTTTCTGTCAAATGTCAAAACAAGATTCGGATTTGAAAGGAACACGCCCGAAGGAACAAGTTATTTGGAAAAAGTAATTAGTTACTGATTACTTCTCCAAGAAAGTAATCCAGTTACTTTACTGATTACTTATTTTCAAATGTAATTAGTTACTTTACTAAGTTCCTTTTCAAATCCATCCATCCAACTTTAGTTCTTCACCGTCCAGATGTCAGCAGTGGTGGAAACCAAGTCTCCATCTCTGAGTGCAGCCTTCAAATGATCGTCCATGATGTCCTCTTCTCTCTCAAGGGATCCTGCTAATGTCTTTCTCTGCGCCAGCTTGACACCGGGTTTGGTCGGTACTTTTTTCTACGATGCGTCGGAACGATTCAGAGTCAACAGTGGACATTGGCAGCATGTCCTCGACAATGTAGCCAGCGACGGGCTTCTTCAGTTCAGCAGCACTAAGTCTGTCTCTTTGAAGTCTATTTTCACCCGTTTAGCAGGAGAGGGGGTTGGCCCCCAGTGGAATTGGATGGAGCCCCAGCGGTCATGGCAGCGAATGAAATCCCCTCCTCCTCCTCCTCCTCCTCCTCCTCCTCCTCCTCCTCCTCCTCCTCCTCCTCCTCCTCCTCCTCCTCCTCCTCCTCCTCCTCCTCCTCCTCCTCCTCCTCCTCCTCCTCCTCCTCCTCCCTCCTCCTCCTCCTCCTCCTCCTCCTCCTCCTCCTCCTCCTCCTCCTCCTCCTCCTCCTCCTCCTCCTCCTCCTCCTCCTCCTCCTCCTCCTCCTCCCTCCTCCAGTAGGACCCGTGGATGTAATGGATTCATGTTGACACCGTTTGCGTAGAGGCTATTCTTCGCCCTCCATTGTCTCCCACGCACGGGCAGACGATGTGCAGCAGCGCCCTCTGTGGTCACAGTTTCTGATGCTTATTATAACGCTAGTCGTCGGGGCACGGGGAAAGTCCAAATAAATCTCTATTCTGTAGCACTACCGAGGCTCAAAGTAGCACCACACTTCAACGGTAGCAGAATGAGGGTCCCTACATGGAACCCAAGCATTGAGAACTTTGGAAGTGTACAGACACTTTATTAAAAACCTAGTTTAGAAAGACTGTACCTCGTGCCCCCCATTAGTCATGAAAAAAATGAAAAGTCATCAAAAGAAGGAGAACCATTTGAAAAAAGGTAGATTTTATTCCTTTTGTATTTCTTGAGTTAGTTTGAGTTGTTGTTGTTACCAGGCTAGAGGTTGAAAGGTAACTTTATTTCTATGGCACATTTCAGCAACAAGGCAACTCACAGTGCTTTACATCAAACTAAATTAAAGAGCAATTAAAAAGAGGTCAAAAGCTAATAGAGAATAAGATACAACAACAAGAGTAAAAGTTAAGAGTGCAGTTAATTAATAATTGATTTAATAGGTTGTATGGGAGGGGCTTTATTTTGTGTGGTGTGTCAAATGTTAATGTCTAAATAAATGACAATGTTCCAAGTAAATAGAAGAAATAGGATTGGAATTATTTTACCAACTGAAATAAAAAGAGGGAGAGAATTTCAGCTCTCTGTATCAGTAGACGGGGCTCTCTGAGATGATGAACGGTAGCCAACCCTAGCTGGTTTAAAAATCCTTCTCTTGTCTTCTGTCTTCTCCAGGTTTTAGAAAAAGAGCCATCCTTCCCTCCAGAACACCATCCCCCTTCTCCGTCCCATTGGACCATTTTGAAACCACTTGTTAGCTTTCCTTTTGAACAGGTAACTACCGTAGCATGCACAGTTCAACAAGAGGGCCCCCCCATACCAACAGTCCCATTCTGATGTGTAGAGACAAAGCTGTCAACGATACTGTATTACAGCTGAACAACAAAAGCATCGCTATCACATCTTTATTGGTGAACGTTGGACTTTATTCATCTCCAGGAATTGAAGATGGAATTTTTTGTGGTGCAAAGTTTTAAAACCTGCAGATTGTTTTGAGTTATTGTTTTGATTTCATGTTTTTCAGGTGTTGATTTTTGATGCAGCTCCTACGACAGCGGTGACACCTTCAGTGACGTCAAAGTCACCCGGCGTCCCGACTAACTCCTCTGCACAGGTAGCGTCACGTTAAAATATGAAAGTATCAGCAGATACAGCAGTCTAGCTCTGATCTCAAGGTGTTAATGATGCAGGAACATGGAGAAATGGAGATTATTTGATCATTTAGCAGGATTTTATTTTTTTGTGATGTTTGAATTTGTTAGTGATTCAGGATGGAGGAGGTGAGGAAGTGATGCAGCAGGAGGTGCTGGAGGAGAACTCTGCTGGTCAGTGATCATGTTTCCACGTTCATACCACAACTGGAGCTCTTACTGCGTTCATGCCTCCTGGGAATAACAGGGACCGTCTCCGTGGTTACGTTGTTTATCCGACTGCCAGCGTTCACATGGTCGGGATGCCTCTTCTTCTTCTTCTGCTATATTGGCGTTTGGCTTAACAACTTGTTGCGTGACTGCCACCAGCTGTTGGGCGTGTGTAAACATGGAGGCCACAATAACAAAGATTGTTGCTGATTTCTTATGCGAGCATCCTAACAGCACATGGACAGCTGTTAGTTTGTGTTATCTGCAGGACAACAAACAGGAAAGGACTCGTATCAGGTTTATAAATGGGCCTATTTATGAATCATTTGAAGATGTTATGTCTGTGTATGTTTCTTGGCGGAGCCGTTTGTCCACAATAAACAGTTTATTGTCATTGAAATATTTTCAGTGAACCAAAGTCGCCTCCATCAATCGTCAGCTGTCAACAACGCGTCACCACCTGGGAAACTCTGTTAGCTAAATCTAGCCCCAGTTTCCCTCCTGATTCTCTGAATTATGACGTTTTCACTGGGAAAAATGTCCTTGAACGCACGGTATATCAAAGATTTTCTGTCACATCACCAACAGTATGAAACACTCCTCACTTCCTGTCTCCTAAATGGGCGTTATGTCTAATTACTTAGCTAAAAGTCATTCCATTAGAGTTGTCAGGGCCTTGTGAACGTTAGCTTCTGTGTTGCCAGATCTGAGAGAGTTTGTTCCTCAGACAGAAACAGGTATGGAAAACAGTACATTTTCTCCTGATGGGTCTGGAAAAATGCCATTTTAGTGTCAGACTGTTCTGGAGTTATGTGGTCTGTAAAGAATGGCTCCAATATTTATTTTGGTGAATATAGAGTGAAAGAATCTCATCTGTGTTCTCATTTTTTATTTTTTTTTATAGAGCACACAAGTGCTTTACAGGCAAAAAATACAATGAAAGGACAGACACATTTCATAAAGTCACTTTAAAAACAAAGTGTAAAACCTAAAATAATAAATGACGGTTAAGAAAAGACAAATTAAAAGCTCTGGAAAAGAGAACAGCCTTATGTTAGTTGTAAATAATTCCAGTTGGCGCATGTCTTAGAAGGTGATTCCAGCAGTGGGCAACATAATGGCTCCAATCCACTCAGGACCTGCAGCTAGTTAGGCTAAAAGGCCCGGGACCCACTTCTAAACTGTCTTTGAGTGGATTTATGTGAACCACACATGTTCAACCCTTCACTTTCTCTCTCGCTCTCAGATTATCCTGGGGCTGGCCAATACATTTTTGGTGACTTGGAACTCTTGAGCTGTGTCTTCTTCTTCCTCCTCCTAAACATACCAGCTACACACAGCAACACAGTAACCATAGCAACGGTACCTGTCTGTGCGCGTGACAAGCGCCGTCCTCCCACCGGGTGATTCCTCCGCAGCTGTGACGTGAAACCAACCGGACAAAGAGCCGAAAAACGGCGTTTCACCTCTCTGAAAGAAGAAGACATCTTCCCACCTGTCAGGGTCAAGATACTACAACACTTCCGGCCTCGTTTTCACAATAAGAGTCTGGAGAAGAGGAGCAGACTCGCTTTCACAATAAGAGTCTGGAGAAGAGCAGCAGACTCACTTTCACAATAAGAGTCTGGAGGAGAGAAGAGCAGCAGACTCGCTTTCACAATAAGAGTCTGGAGAAGAGCGGCAGACTCACTTTCACAATAAGAGTCTGGAGAAGAGCGTCAGACTCGCTTTCACAATAAGAGTCTGGAGAAGAGCAGCAGACTCGCTTTTCACAATAAGAGTCTGGAGAAGAGCGGCAGCCTCGCTTTCACAATAAGAGTCTGGAGAAAAAAATATGGAAATATGGACATTTGCTGCTTTTCTCTGTTTATATCATATTAAATCAGTGGTGCAGTGTACCCCCTGATTTACCAAACAACAGCCTTGCAACTGAAAAACTAAGGCTGTCAAACGATAAAAAAAAAATTAACTAATTAATTGCACAATTTGCTGTAATTAATCGCGATTAATCGCTTTTTAAATTGAGACTGAAGCTTGTAATAATGGATATTTAAATGCTAAATCACTTAACTTTGCAAATATGAAGAAAAAAACAAACAAGGAAAGGTTCTGCTAAGTTCAGAATGTTTAATATCTTTCAGAACAACAGCAGCAACAATTTGGCTTATTTAGTCCTGCTGAAGGCTGCTGGAAACGGCTAGAAACTGTCTGCTGTCGCCTGCTCTCGTCTACTTTACAGGCGAGGAGCAGTTCATCTCCAACGAGCCGAGAGTTCAGTTCATCTCCAACGAGCCGAGAGTTCAGTTCATCTCCAACGAGCCGAGAGTTCAGTTCATCTCCAACGAGCCGAGAGTTCAGTTCATCTCCAACGAGCCGAGAGTTCAGTCGGCGGCAGGGCAGTCGGGACTCACCTGGAAATGGTGAGCAGGATGAGGTGACTAGAGTCTCTCAAAATCTGACGAAAATCTTCTAAACTGACCTTTGTTGAGCTGAAATGAAGACAGATTCAGCAACTGCACGGCCTATTTCTCGCTTAAAATGTTTTCAGAAACATGTTTCAGTGAACTATTTTAGTACAATATGAGATCGTATTCTGAACGGCCGCCATGACAGTCTGGCTCTCAATATCCGGAGAAAACAAACCCATGTGACGCGTTTGTCCAATCAGCTGCCGGTTTTCATTACTTGGGCAACAATACAGAGTAGCGCCGCCTGCTGTTATGTAGACGACACGTTTCTCAGCCGCCACATGAAGTAAACAAACACAGCTGCGTTCATTTCGTTAATTTTTTTTAACGAGTTAAATATTAAAAACTTAACGCAAAAATTAACGCAAAAATTAACGCTGCTAATTTTGACAGCCCTATGAAAAACATTTAAATACTGATGAAAAAAGGCAATAAATACGTTTTAAAAAACATAAAAACTTGGAAAAAGTCGGTAGAAAGGAGGAAGTAAGTCAAGAATTGGTGAAAAACAGTATCAGAAACTGACCCCAGTTGGAGTAATTATGGTTTCCATTAAAGTCAGTGTGTGTATTTGTGTGTATTGTGTGTACAATGTGTGTGTCATGCTCTGAGCAGACCTAGATTTCATGTCTGTTCTTGTACACAGCGTTCACTTATCATTTGTAGAGCGCCATCTATTGGTCATAACTAGTATTGAAATGTAGGCTACGTTTGGGTGAGTTAACCGCTTACTTCCTGTTTATCGGGCAGACACACGAGAGAAGTCAACGTGAAAGGTTGTTCGGTTTTGCTGTCTCGGGACAAGTTGGCTTTTTCACTTGCTTAATAGTTATTTCTTACCCACACGAAGGCAATGCCCTTTTACGGCATAAATAAAGGAAAGGAGAAAAGGAATGAAGATTTCTTGCATCACCGTCCTTTGTTGGTCCTAGCCTGGTGGTTGTAAACTTGCTGGATAACTCAGTAGCTCTACACTCAGTGAGGCCAGTATAGTGTGTATTTCCACTGACTGCAGAACGACTGCGTCCCAGCTCCGTGGTCCGCCGCCCTCCACAGCAGATACGTAGAGCTTCTATTGTTGCCGAACGCTGGAGAGCTCCGCAGCAATTCAGCACATGGCAGATTATGCGGCACAGGAAGTCGAGCACAAAACAAAATAAAATATCTGGTTAATTTTCAAAATAAAATACACCGTGCTCACGGCGGATCATATTTCCCTGCACTACACCTTGAAAACACAGCACAGAGCCGTTTCCCCTCTACTCCTCTGGATGGAAACTAACTGTTGTTGGTTTTGTGGTTCTATTCTACGTGAATTCGCGAGATCTCGTGAGGTCCTCGTGAGATCTCGTTGGGCAACACAGTCTCACCCCTACTCGTCAAATGTATGACGCATGGTCAAGGACCCTGGCGTCAAGTTTCAACGAAATAGGGGTACCCTTGACGTTATTTTTCGACGAGGGGGTCCGTCAGATAGACATTCATGTTATTCCCTCACCGTCGGATATCGACGAAAGAAAAAAACACGCCCCCCGCCCATTAACTCGAAATCTGTGACAGTTATTATTGGTATTTTTAGCCCAATAACCGCTGTTTTAATCAACATTATTCACGAGATAGTATCATGGTTTATATGTATTTCTTTTTATGTTATTATTTCGGTATATTTCGGCCAGGGAAGCTGGATTGCTTTTTTGTTGATTTATATTTTTTAAACTATAATGCTACATCTATCAACATTTATTTAGATGTTATCATTGTATTCATTTCTTTACTTTAATAATATTATTTTGGTCTTATTACCGGTGAAATATTACAGTATTTGCTGTAATATAGAACATTACGATATGATCCGAGCAGGAAGCATTCAAAGCCGATAGGCCTATCCCACAATGCAATGTGGCCATTCATTTCAAAGAATCAGGCAGCGATCAGCTGGTCTTTAACGCCAGGATCGCTATACATATATATACAATATACATATATACAGTCAGTGGTCAGTATCATAATATACATATATACAGTCAGTGGTCAGTATCACTTCAATATACATATATACAGTCAGTGGTCAGTATCACTTCAATATACATATATACAGTCAGTGGTCAGTATCACTATATATACAGTCAGTGGTCAATATACATATATACAGTCAGTGGTCAGTATCACTACAATATACATATATACAGTCAGTGGTCAGTATCACTTCAATATACATATATACAGTCAGTGGTCATGGCCGCAACGAATCCGGACCTGGTGGGTACTGACGGACGGCGGAGCAGCGGAGCCGGTCTGCAGCCGTTCTGCATTCAGTGGAAATCCGGAGTGAGCCAGCGAGAAAAACTAGAGAAAGACTTGCAAAAAGGAAGGAAGACTAACTTTGAAAAAGTGACAAAAACCTTGTAAAAGGCAGAATTATTTTTTGAAAAAAAGCGAAAACTTCAACAAACTTAGAGAAAAAAAGAAGAAAGTACAAAAAAGGAATGAAGGAAGGAAAAGGGCGAAAATAGTGATAAAAAGTGACAAAAACTTGGTGTCCCCTGCAGTCCTCCAAAGTACCCCTTTGGGGAACACTGGTCTATTGTAGTGGCTATACTGTACTGTATATACATATATTGGACAGAATCTTCCTTTGGGGAGGGGGGGCATATCGTAGTAGGGGTCTGGGTGTCCTCCCCAGGGAAGTTTTGAGCATCAAAGACTTAATTTACTGTATTCTGACACTTTTATGCACCAATTTACGGTGGAAAAAACTTTATTTAGCCTATTTGAAGAAGAAAAACACAGATGACAATTAAAAATATATCAAAATTATAGTTGAAAGTATGTTGTTGCGTGTCATTGGGCATTTTTAACTGGGTATATGGAAATCCTGGAGCTTTCTTAGTGGGTATACTGGGTATACCTGTGTATCACGTAGACTACACCACTGTGTTAATCTAAATATCTTTGAGTTTCAGACAAATCAAGACATTTACAGACTTCACCTGATGGATATTTTCTCATATTTTCTGACATCTTATAGACCAAACGGTTAATGGATCACTCTAGAAAATAATCCTTAGAAATAAAATAATGGTTAGTTACAGCCCTAGAACTTAATGAATCAGGACTTTTCTCCAAGTCCAGCCTCAGTTGTTGCCTCTCATGTTCTGAACATTGGAGTCACAGAGCTAAGAATATATATTTTAAGATAAACTCCTAATCATGTTCACTATACACATCATCACTATTCATCTGCCTGCTGCACATAGATTATGTTTTACCCATCATGCACTCAACCATTCAGACTCTTTTCTCTCATGTTAAACTACTATTTAGTTAATATTTGTTTCTGTATTCATTGTTTATTTCATAATAATGTTTAATATATGTGTTTGTGTACAGTATGTATGCCCCAACCACCGAGGTAGATTCCTCGTCAGTGTAACTTCCAGTGGCAGGAATTTAGAGGAAAGGCCAGATGGTGAAGTCAGCCTTCAGCTGGTAGTTTGTTACTTTGGACAGCAGGTGGTGCTGTTACATCAACAACATACACACACACACACACACACACACACACACACACACACACACACACACACACACACACACACACACGTACACACACTTTTAGATAAACTCAGCTGATTTCCTGTAAATGAAGAGGGGGAGGAGCAGATCTGGTACATGAGAACAGGAAGTTGAGACTCCATTTCAGTTCAGTTCATTCTTTGTCCCAAAGCGCAATTTGTATACAGCAAGAATATGAAGAATATACAAAACAAACCACACAACAGTTAACAGAAGTGTGAAGAGAACAGGAAGAGGAAACTGAAGGCTGAGGCAGGGTGAGAGGTAATCCAACATTTATTATTTTACTGTCAAAGTCTCTGAGTCTGTTTTCTCCCTGTGGACTGGAGAGGAAAGAAATGTTAGAATGAACTCAACAGTTTGATTCATCTGGACACAAAGAGCTGATTGGCTGAATAATAAATATATAATAATACACATTAAACCTGCTGTAGATCCAGAAAACAGATTTAAAGATAACTGACCAAGTTGTGGATGGTTTTACTTAACTGTATACTGTGTGTGTGTGTGTGTGTGTGTGTGTGTGTGTGTGTGTGTGTGTGTGTGTGTGTGTGTGTGTGTGTGTGTGTGTGTGTGTGTGTGTGTGCGGTCTTGCATGTGACTCTTGTTCAAACTTGTTTCCTCTAAATGTTGTGAGCTCCCAGTCAGTGTTCCTGTTTTACCTCTCAGACTGACTGACTTTGGAGGAAGAGGAGGACGGACCATAGTCTGTAAATTAAGCTCATATTTTCCCAAAACCTTATTTTTTTTTTTAAGAATATTTTTTTGGGGCATTTTAGGCCTTTAATGTGACAGGACAGATGAAGACATGAGAGGGGAGAGAGAAGGAATGACATGCAGCAAAGGGCAGCAGGTCAGAGTCGAACCCTGGCCCGCTGCGTCGAGGAGTAAACCTCTATATATGGGTGCCCTCTCTACCAACTGAGCTATCTGGGCACCCAAACCTTCTTTTTTTTATTAATCCAGTTACATCCTACAAGCCTCATTCTGCCTCTAATTTAACTTTACAAGAAGCAACATTTTAGAATGCAAACAAAAAGCAAACACAACAATAGGTATATTTCTATTTCCTTTCATGGCAGTATCTCGTCTACAATGATTTTAGCAGTGACTTGTCTGTCAAAGATCCATTAGTCATAACTGGCTAAACTGCATCCGATGTGTGGATGGACTTCACAGTAGTACTAACAATATGCTCACGCCACAATAAAGTGTACTAAATACTTCACTTGCAAAATGACAATTTGTGTATCATGTTACTCATTAAGTGTTGCGTAGAATTAGTGAAGAAAACCTTTTTTCTTGCATGCCACTTTAAATGGCAGCATAATCTGAGCATGGCGTCAGGGTTATGGTCCTGCAAACAAGTAATATTATTTCACATGCGCAGATATTAGTCTTCACGCAGCAATTAAAAAATCAAGTTGTACAGGTGACTGCGAGCAACAAACAAGACCTAGGGAGAGGTGAAGAATGGCTCCTGCATGTATAAAACTAAGCAGCAAGGATACGGAGCAGATAACACACACATGAGAGTGTCTGCTTTGGGAGCACTGGAGGGAAATACACTCTCACTGGTCACTATGCTTTCAAAGTGGATTTCTGCTCTGCTAATGAAATGGAGTTTTGACAACTTTTGGCACTGGCCCTTTTGTGATTAGTAACTTTCTCACCCACATGGAGCTCGTTAGTCTACTCATTTTTTTATAACCTTTATTTATCCAGGTAAGTTAATTGAGAACAACTTCTCTTTGCCTCTCCCCGTTTATTTTCACCGTGTAGTATTAATAGTTTGGAGTACTTCTTCCACTGCATCACTGAGTCCGTTTAACGATAAAGTTTGTTCATCACATTTTATACATGTTGGAACTCAACGTGTGGAAGGTTCCTCTTGTTGCATTCACGGGACAAAGGAAGAACAAACACTGACAACAACAACCACAGTTACACAGAGAGATGAAACCAAGCTCTTATTGTGAAAATCTGCTTCCTGACAGGTGGAGCTGTGACGCTTCAGAAAAACCAACTCACCTGAGTTGTTCTCTGTCAACTCTTTGGACTGTTTGAAGAAACTGTAAGTTGCTGTTTGATACTTTAACACCAAGTCTGTCTTTCATCTCTTCAGGGTTAGTTTCTGGCTCTGTAAAGTTAAATATAATGTTTCTACTTCACTTCTTATTTCCTGAGGAAGTGTTAAGGACTCTTGTGTTGAAGATCAGAAAGCTGTCTGCAGCAGTTAGTGTCGGTCGGTCTATTCACTGACAGGACTGATGTGGAGACAACAAGACTCTTTTATTCTCTAACTAAATCAATGAATATGTAACTGTGAGCTGGTGTGATGGTCCTCTATGGATCAGTGTCTCTGTGTTGTGTATGTTACGCTGCATCCAACCAGTAGAACATGTCCTGTTCTGTAGACATGGTCCTTATTTATATATTTTATACTGTCCAACCAGTAGAACATGTCCTGTTCTGTAGACATGGTCCTTATTTATATATTTTATACTGTCCAACCAGTAGAACATGTCCTGTTCTGTGGACATGGTCCTTATTTATATATTTTATACTGTCCAACCAGTAGAACATGTCCTGTTCTGTAGACATGGTCCTTATTTATATATTTTATACTGTCCAACCAGTAGAACATGTCCTGTTCTGTAGACATGGTCCTTATTTATATATTTTATACTGTCCAACCAGTAGAACATGTCCTGTTCTGTAGACATGGTCCTTATTTATATATTTTATACTGTCCAACCAGTAGAACATGTCCTGTTCTGTAGACATGGTCTTTATTTATATATTTTATACTGTCCAACCAGTAGAACATGTCCTGTTCTGTAGACATGGTCCTTATTTATATATTTTATACTCTCCAACCCAATAAGCTCTGAAAAACGGAACATGTAGAACTAAACTAAAGCATGAACAAATCAATCAAAAAGTTTTGACGGACTATGATCATTAACAAGTTGTTGAACCCTCGTACACATCCATTGATCACAGACATTCCTCATATCAACTATAGTATCATATCTATACTATAGAATAATATCTACACTATAGCATCATATCTATACTATAGCCTCATATCCACACTATAGCCTCATATCTACACTATAGTATCATAACTATACTATAGTATCATAACTATACTATAGTATCATAACTATACTATAGCATCATATACTAAAGCTTCATATCTACACTATAGCATAATATCTATACTATAGCCTCATATCTACACTATAGCATAATATCTATACTATAGCCTCATATCTATACTATAGCATCCTATCTATAGCATCATATCTATACTATAGCATCATATCTATAGCATCCTATCTATAGCATCATATCTATACTATAGCATCCTATCTATAGCATCATATCTATACTATAGCATCATATCTACACTATAGCATCATATCTATACTATAGCATCATATCTATACTATAGCATCATATCTACACTATAGCATCATATCTATACTATAGCATCATATCTACACTATAGCATCATATCTACACTATAGCATCATATCTATACTATAGCATCATATCTACACTATAGCATCATATCTATACTATAGCATCATATCTACACTATAGCATCATATCTACACTATAGCATCATATCTATACTATAGCATCATATCTACACTATAGCATCATATCTACACTATAGCATCATATCTACACTATAGCATCATATCTACACTGTAGCATCATATCTACACTATAGCATCATATCTATACTATAGCATCATATCTACACTATAGCATCATATCTACACTATAGCATCATATCTACACTATAGCATCATATCTATACTATAGCATCATATCTACACTATAGCATCATATCTATACTATAGCATCATATCTACACTATAGCATCAAATCTACACTATAGCATCATATCTACACTGTAGCATCATATCTACACTATAGCCTCATATCTACACTATAGCATCAAATCTACACTATAGCATCATATCTACACTGTAGCATCATATCTATACTATAGCATCATATCTATACTATAGCATCAAATCTACACTATAGCATCATATATATACTATAGCATCATATCTATACTCTAGCATAATATCTACACTGTAGCATCATATCTACACTATAGCATCATATCTACACTGTAGCATCATATCTACACTGTAGCATCATATCTATACTATAGCATCATATCTATACTGTAGCATCATATCTATACTATAGCATCATATCTACACTATAGCATCATATCTATACTGTAGCATCATATCTACACTATAGCATCAAATCTACACTATAGCATCATATCTACACTGTAGCATCATATCTATACTATAGCATCATATCTACACTATAGCATCATATCTACACTGTAGCATCATATCTACACTATAGCATCAAATCTACACTATAGCATCATATCTACACTGTAGCATCATATCTATACTATAGCATCATATCTATACTCTAGCATAATATCTACACTGTAGCATCATATCTACACTATAGCATCATATCTACACTATAGCCTCATATCTACACTGTAGCATCATATCTACACTATAGCATCATATCTATACTGTAGCATCATATCTACACTATAGCATCATATCTACACTGTAGCATCATATCTACACTATAGCATCATATCTACACTGTAGCATCATATCTACACTGTAGCATCATATCTACACTGTAGCATCATATCTATACTATAGCATCATATCTATACTGTAGCATCATATCTACACTGTAGCATCATATCTATACTGTAGCATCATATCTACACTATAGCATCATATCTACACTGTAGCATCATATCTACACTATAGCCTCATATCTACACTATAGCATCATATCTACACTGTAGCATCATATCTACACTATAGCCTCATATCTACACTATAGCATCATATCTATACTATAGCATCATATCTACACTATAGCATCATATCTATACTATAGCATCATATCTACACTATAGCATCATATCTATACTATAGCATCATATCTACACTATAGCCTCATATCTACACTATAGCATCATATCTATACTATAGCATCAAATCTACACTATAGCATCATATCTACACTATAGCATCATATATATACTATAGCATCATATCTATACTCTAGCATAATATCTACACTGTAGCATCATATCTACACTGTAGCATCATATCTACACTATAGCCTCATATCTACACTATAGCATCATATCTACACTGTAGCATCATATCTACACTATAGCCTCATATCTACACTATAGCATCATATCTATACTATAGCATCATATCTACACTATAGCATCATATCTATACTATAGCATCATATCTACACTATAGCCTCATATCTACACTATAGCATCATATCTATACTATAGCATCATATCTACACTATAGCATCAAATCTACACTATAGCATCATATCTACACTATAGCCTCATATCTACACTATAGCATCATATCTATACTATAGCATCATATCTACACTATAGCATCATATCTATACTATAGCATCAAATCTACACTATAGCATCATATCTACACTATAGCATCATATATATACTATAGCATCATATATATACTCTAGCATAATATCTACACTGTAGCATCATATCTACACTATAGCCTCATATCTACACTATAGCATCATATCTATACTATAGCATCATATCTACACTATAGCATCATATCTATACTATAGCATCATATCTACACTGTAGCATCAGTAACTAACAGCAGCAGAGTCCAGTAGAAGAAGCCGTCACTACAGGATGATCAGTGAAACGTTTCATGCCACAACAGATAAACTAACTAGAAACAGAACCCTGCTAATAGATAATAGTAGTAAAGTTAAGTAAAACGTTAGTTCATAGCTGTAACAGATAAACTAACTAGAAACAGAACCCTGCTAATAGATAATAGTAGTAAAGTTAAGTAAAACGTTAGTTCATAGCTGTAATAGATAAACTAACTAGAAACAGAACCCTGCTAATAGATAATAGTAGTAAAGTTAAGTAAAACGTTAGTTCATAGCTGTAACAGATAAACTAACTAGAAACAGAACCCTGCTAATAGATAATAGTAGTAAAGTTAAGTAAAACGTTAGTTCATAGCTGTAACAGATAAACTAACTAGAAACAGAACCCTGCTAATAGATAATAGTAGTAAAGTTAAGTAAAACGTTAGTTCATAGCTGTAACCAGCAGAGATGTTTCATTTGATCGTAACACATACAGTGATCTCCATGGCCTAGCTGAGCTGTAAGCTAATAAAGCATTCTCTGAGCTTCTGCATCAATGTTGTTAAAGGTGTATTCTGTCCCCTGATTGTTTTCTAATCAGCTCAGCCAAGCTTACTCCACCTGGAGTACTGGCTACTGATTTTCTGTCAAAAGGAAAAGCACACCATAATTATGCTGCCATTTAAAATTCCATCACTCTCCTTTTGCAACAGAAACAAGATGCATCTCATTGAAATGTATGTGGAATGCTGGAGGGATATATTCTCGGGTAATGCCTTGTCTTTTTAATTAAAAACACTGTGGCCTTGGCGGATTGCTTGTGACACAGGGAATGATCGGGGCACTTAGAGGGCTACAGTTCAGGTAAATATGCCTTTAATGTCCCAGAGGGCAGCTGGATGGGCATGACTTAGCATGTTTATGGAACTTGGAGTTTGGAGAGCATATTTAAAACACACAGAGTACAATAAAAATGGTAACCATTCACCCTGAAGTTAAACTAAACTAAATGTATGAAAAACAAGTACTGTTCATATCTTCCCCAGGAATATCTTGTCTAAAAAATGGACTGCATGAGGCTGCTCGCACATATCCATCACATATTAAACCTGTGGGTAGATGATAAGACCCATTATTTATGATATATGCAGATTATGAAGAATGATACAGGATCACGTTCTCCCAGGTCCCATTACTGGCATCCCACTAGCATTTACAAATCCCAAACAAAGCCAGCTTCGAACAAACTCTGCTCCCAGACATGACGCTGCTGTTTCTCTGTCTCTCAAAGCCAATAGGGGAAACAATACATGCACATTCATCTGGATTATTTCATTATTTCTTTTTAAGATTAAAAAGAAATAAAAAGGGGGGGCACAGTTTCTCACATACAGCGAGAAAAGATGAAGCCCAGATCAGTAATTCTAGAAAGACAAAGTAGCATAACCTTGACATTTCACTTTGCCGAAATGCCAGTAGATTACTCAGTCAACTGAAGAACAAGAGAGACAGACAGGAGGAGAGAGAAAAAAAAAAATAGAATTATTCTGAGGGGGAAAAAAACATTTGAATTCTCGTTGACGTGCCAAATATATTTTTAGCTTATTTAATGACAATTTTTGTTGCCCTAGCTGGGAGAAGCTACGATATGGGATTCACTTGACAATTTTCAATATATATCTTAATGATTGATGGACTGCAATTGTGAGTCATCTTTAGAAACCTACTGTTTTCATATATGCGTGAATACAGTATGTGTGTTTGGTGGAGCTCTGCTTGTAGTTCCTGCTGATGTCCACCAGAGAGCGCCATGACGTCACTCACCAGCTCAGAGATGAAAACAAACTAGACTTTGGCTTAGTTTTATTCTTTATTTAGATATTTGTCTCTAAAATAAAAAATGACAACATTACCAATGATCAGTAACATTATAAATGTTTGTTAACAGTTAAAATAACTTTTAACTGAAGTTTAATTTCCCGTTTATCACTGCTGGTTGTTATAAAGTGTTACTGCTCCTCTGAGTTTTTCTGGTTCTTCAGGATTCTTTCTGTCTCCTCCTCGGTACTCCCCCGATGTAGCACAGTAGACTTCATATTTCACACTTCCTGTTTTCTGTCAGATCGGTTATAGATCTCCACATTTCAGGCTGCACCTGATAGCAGCTTACCAAAGAAAACAGATTTAAAGACAAGTCTGTGTGCATGGACTAACTTGTTTGTCTTGATTCGTGTGTGTGTGTGTGTGTGTGTGTGTGTGTGTGTGTGTGTGTGTGTGTGTGTGTGTGTGTGTGTGTGTGTGTGTGTGTGTGTGTGTGTGTGTGTGTGTGTGTGTGTGTGTGTGTGTGTGTGTGTGTGTGTGTGTGTGTGTGTGTGTGTGTGGTTGTGTGTGTGTGTGTGTGTGGTGTGTGTGTGTGTGTGTGTGTGTGTGTTTGTGTGTGACTCTTGAACAATCTTGTGTGTCTTGATTCTTGTGTTGTGAGCTCCCAGTCAGTGTTCCTGTTTTACCTCTCAGACTGACTTCAGATCAGAAGATGAGTGATTTGGAGGAAGAGGAGGACGGAGCAGAGTCTGTAGTATCTGGCTGTCAGTCTATGAAGAGTAACTGGTCGATGCCAGAACCTCTGACCTTCAGTAAAGAACCTGGACCCTCAGACACAAAGTAAGAGAACTGATACCAACTCATTTATGTCACTCATTCCTCTGCTAATAATAATAGAAACGTACCGACCAAAAGTACAGAGTGTGGACTGGTAGCTGGAGAGATGCCAGTTCACCTCCTGGGCATTTCTAAGGTGCTCTTGAGCAAGGCACTGAACCCCCCCCCCCCAACTGCTCAGGGTGCCTGTCCAGCACTCTGACATCACTCCATTTGTGCATGTGTATTTCTGGCCAGTGTGTTTTAACAGAGTGTAAATTGTAATTTCCCCACTGGGGATCAATAAAAAGTATAATTTATGAATTACTAAATTCACAGAGAGAAGAGGAGTGATGTTTCTGAAGAGGAGCTGTCCAGAACCAGAACCAGAACCAGAGCTGGACTGCAGACAGCCAGTCAGAGCAGCTCTGAAAAAAGTAAGTCTGTCCATCTGTCTGCTGATGTCTTCATGTCTCAAACACGACTGTTGTGTCATACAGTACCAACATTTAACATTATTATAAATATCATTACATTTTAATTCTACCTGACATTTAACTGAATATTTGTTTCTGCTCCAGCAAAGATATCGGCTCTGTAACACTTCTCCTGTGTTCCTGTCTGTACTTTCAGATATCAGCTTTATTTTACTGTTTACTGAATATTTTAGTCATGCTTTGTTAACTTACTGCTGATGTAAACTAACTTTTCTTGTTGCTGTTTCTCTGAGGCTCCATCTCCACTGCTACGTGGAAGTTTTTAATCTCTGTTAAAACTAACATGCCAAAATCTCATATCTCATCATCATTCTGGTATACTGGGCATAAACAGCATGGAGACTCTGCCCGATGCAGGTAGTTGCCATGGTAACGTCACTAGATTTAGTTGAGAGTTTGGTAGGACCAGGCTAGATAAGACCCAATCAGGAGGAGAAACGTTGGCGTCAGTGTCAGTGTTGCCAAAGGTCTCCGTTTGTGACCGTTGAGACTGAAACACAACCTGGCAGATACCAAACCAAAAACGAGTCAGAAGTGTTTCCAAATGTCTCCGGTTTAGGGGCTCGGAAACACCAGAGCAGGGGGAATGAAAGGAGGGAATGCCAGAGCAGGGGGAATGAGAGGGGGAAACACCAGAGCAGGGGGAATGAGAGGAGGGAATGCCAGAGCAGGGGGAATGAGAGGAGGGATGCCAGAGCAGGGGGAATGAGAGGGGAAACACCAGAGCAGGGGGGGGGAAACACCAGAGCAGGGGGAAAAACACCAGAGCAGGGGGAATGAGAGGGGGAAACACCAGAGCAGAGGGAATGAGAGGAGGGAATGCCAGAGCAGGGGAATGAGAGGGGGAATGCCAGAGCAGAGGGAATGGGAAACACCAGAGCAGGGGGAATGAGAGGGGAAACACCAGAGCAGGGGGAATGAGAGGGGAAATTCCTTTTCAAATTCCAAAAAAATGTATCAATCTAAATGTAGCCTTAAAGGTTTCCATCAGCAAACCAGCAGGAGTCTTTTATTGTGAAGCAGCTACAGTAAATGAAGAGTATTGTCAGAGAGATTCTCAGTTCTTTGTTCTTGGTTCTATTCAATAAAAACAGGAGCTGCTGATGTTCTGCTTCCTCTGCTGTCAATCAAACATGTTCACTGACACACAGTCAGAGGCTGAGAGACAAAGGAGCAATTCTGAGGCTTCTCTTTCAAAAGAAAAAAAAAAATATATATATATATATATATGTCTTTTTTTACTTTAAGAAGTGATGATTACTTTATAACCTTTACTATTTGGTTTTCATATTGATAATAAAAACTATCACCAGATTGTAAAATTTTCATGTCATTTTGGTCTTTCACCTTTGTCTTTTTATCTGGAAAAATGTTGTTTGGAAACTGAAAATAACACTATTAATAAATAAACTTTTGTATTTCCTTGCAGTGTACGTTGTTAAACATAAACATAAGATCAGAGTGAAGGAGACATATGAACGTGTGACTGAAGGAGCTGATCAAACAGGAAGTGGAACCCTCCTCAACAGGATCTTCACTGAGGTCTACATCACAGATGAACTGAGTGAAGAAGTTAATACCCAACATGAGGTGAGGCAGCTCGAGACAGCTTCCAAGATGGAGACCCTCCAGGACTCTCCAATCAAGTGCAGCGACATCTTTAAAGCCTTACCTGACCAACAGAAACACATCAGAGTCGTTATGATGATCGGGCGTCGCTGGCGTTGGAAAAACCTTCTCAGTGCAGAAGTTCTGTCTGGACTGGGCGAGGGTTTGGAAAAACCAAGATGTGGATCTGGTGATTCCTCTTTCCTTCAGGGAGCTGAACTTGATCAGAGATGAGCAGTACAGTCTTCTGGAGCTGCTCCGTGTTTTCCATCCATCATTACAGGAGGTCACAGCAGAGCAGCTCGCTGGCTCTAAACTTCTCTTCATCTTTGATGGCCTGGATGAAAGCAGACTTTACCTGGATTTCAACAACAATGAGGCTGTTTCTGATGTCACACAGAAGTCATCAGTCAACGTGCTGTTGACAAACCTCATCCAGGGAAGCTGCTTCCCTCGGCTCGTCTGGATAACTTCCCGACCTGCAGCAGCCAATCAGATCCCTCCTGTGTGTGTTGACAGGGTAACAGAAGTACGAGGCTTCACTGATGACCAGAAGGAGGAGTACTTCAGGAAGAGAGTCAGTGATGAAGAGCTGTCCAGCAGAATCATCTCCCACATCAAGACCTCCAGGAGCCTCCACATCATGTGTCTGATCCCAGTCTTCTGCTGGATCACTGCTACAGTTCTGGACCACATGTTGACTACAGACCAGAGAGGAGAGCTGCCCAAGACCCTGACAGACATGTACTCACACTTCCTGCTGGTTCAGACAAAGAGGAAGAAGCTCAAGTATGCTGAGGGACATGAGACGAGTCCACAGGAGCTGACGGAGGCTGACAGGGAAGTTCTTCTGAAGCTGGGGAGGCTGGCGTTTGAACAGCTGGAGAAAGGAAACATCATGTTCTACCAAGAAGACCTGGAGCGCTGTGGTCTGGATGTCACAGAGGCCTCGCTGTACTCAGGAGTTTGTTCAGAGATCTTCAAAAGAGAGAGTGTGATCTTCCAGAAAACAGTCTACTGCTTCGTTCATCTGAGTGTTCAGGAGTTTCTGGCTGCAGTCTACCTGTTCCACTGTTACACCAACAGGAACACAAAGGTACTGGAGGACTTCCTGGGACCAGACTTCAAGCATAGAGACTCAAACGTCTCAAAAAAAAACCCAATCCCAAAGTCTTTTCTCAAGAAGATTTTTAAGTCTTTTGGGAAATAAAGATAGCCATGATGAAAGTGACAATTACCATTACCCATCTCTGGATGTCTTTCTGAAGAGAGCCATGGAGAAATCCCTTGAAAGTAAAAATGGCCACCTGGACCTGTTTGTTCGCTTCCTTCATGGCCTCTCTCTGGAGTCCAACCAGAGACTCTTAGGAGGCCTGCTGGGTCAGACAGACAACAGTCCAGAAATCATCCAGAGAGCCATCAACAACCTGAAGGAGATGAACAGTGATGGGATCTCTCCTGACAGAAGCATCAACATCTTCCACTGTCTGACGGAGATGAAGGACCACTCAGTCCATCAGGAGATCCAAGAGTTCCTGAAGTCAAAGAAGAGATCAGAGAAGAGACTCTCTGAGATCCACTGCTCAGCTCTGGCCTACATGCTGCAGATGTCAGAGGAGGTTCTGGATGAGTTGGACCTGAGTCAGTACAACACATCACCGGAGGGAAAACTGAGACTGATTCCAGCTGTGAGGAACTGCAGAAAGGCTCGGTAAGTCCAGATGTGATTATCAACACAATAAATCAATGTAAAGCTGAAGCCATCAGTATTAGAGTAAAGATACACACTTCACATACATTAAGATTATAAATCATGCATGAGACTGTTCTTAATCACACCCAAAAAAAAAAATTTTTTTATATTTTTCTCTCACTAGTTTTGGTGATATTTGTGTTTCTGTAAAACAGCTCTTGAACATCAGTAACAGTTTATTTATTTCATTTATTTATGTATTTATTTGACAGGGTCAATGAATGGCTCCTTAGCAGTACCAGAATTAGCTATACGCTAATGTTCATCTGTAGTCCCAGGACAGGAAACAGAGAATAACATCTCTGTCAAAAGGGAAATCTAACACTGTAGTAAAACAATCAAATTTCACAGTATTAAACTCGCCCCACTACAACAACAACCAACAAAAACCGCAACAAAAAAAAGAGACACCACTTGGTTACATCATCATACATACTTAGGTCTGTTTGCAATAAATATTTCTATACACACTGCATGGTGTGTTGTACATCTGTTTCAGTTACCACCGTTTTTAATGTCATTGATGTTCAGAAACACTTTCTTTATTAACAAAATCTGTCTTTATTGCCCAATAAAGTAAACATAACATTATTACAACTATTAAAACTATTAAAACCATAACATACATGTCACACACACATATATAAAAGGCACTCAAATGTATAAAACTAAAAGTCACACAAAACCACAAACAAACAACAAAACTAAAAACAGCTATTCTGAAATTCCAGACCCCAGTCTGATGCCTGTTGGCCAGTAACCTTTCCCTCCAGACCCCAGTCTGAGGCCTGTTGGCCAGTAACCTTTCCCTCCAGACCCCAGTCTGAGGCCTGTTGGCCAGTAACCTTTCCCTCCAGACCCCAGTCTGATGCCTGTTGGCCAGTAACCTTTCCCTCCAGACCCCAGTCTGATGCCTGTTGGCCAGTAACCTTTCCCTCCAGACCCCAGTCTGATGCCTGTTGGCCAGTAACCTTTCCTCCAGACCCCAGTCTGATGCCTGTTGGCCAGTAACCTTTCCCTCCAGACCCCAGTCTGAGGCCTGTTGGCCAGTAACCTTTCCCTCCAGACCCCAGTCTGATGCCTGTTGGCCAGTAACCTTTCCCTCCAGACCCCAGTCTGATGCCTGTTGGCCAGTAACCTTTCCCTACTATTCCCTAAATATTTTTATAGCTCTTTTAAATGTGTGATTGTGTAAAGGTGTTCATGAGATACCAATCTTTCATGAACTTGTGAATACTACGGGGAGGTGTATTCAGGGTACCCCTTGCTTTCAAGTCAGCCCAAGTCTTTTTTTTAACTAAGGGGTATCTACCCCTTCCCCTTAGCCCGGACTCAGGGGTCCGTTTCAGAAGGCAGGTTTAGTGAGAACTCTGAGTTAGTTAAAGGAACACGGCGACTTATTGGGACTTTAGCTTATTCACAGTAACCCCCAGAGTTAGACAAGTCCATACATACCCTTCTCATCTCCGTGCGTGTTGTAACTCTGTCTGATGGCTCCACCGCTAGCCTAGCTTAGCTTAGCACAGATCCTGGAGGTAACCGGCTCCATCTAGCCTAGTTTAGCCCAGATCATGGAGGTAATAGGTTTCAACTAGCCTTCTGCTCCGAATAAGTGACAAAATAACACCATATACACTTGTATAGTCACAGCGTGTACAAATAACAAGGTCACATGACACACAGCCATCTTCTAACCGTCTACATACTGGGAACTATATTCTCAGAAAGGCAAAGCACTGCTACTCTCTGTTCTGGGCTTCTCAGCTGCTGCAAGCATATCACTCCGCCCATGTAGCAGAAGTAGCAGTGCTTCGCCTTCTGAGAATGTAGTTCCCAGTTTATATACACTTAGAAAAAAATCATGTTATATGCCATATTAAGGATCGGTGTAATAATAAAACTATTGATTAAGTTACAAAATGTACTTTGTACTACGTCTTGGTGAAGTCTGAAAAACAGAAAGCTTCTTAAAGTGATGGTAATTGGAAAGTTTGTAAGTACACCAGAAGTTTATGTCAAGATCAAGATCAAGGTTAACTTTATTGTCCCACAACGTGGGAAATTGGTCTTGGGCACTCAACCCATGCTGCAGCCATAATAAAAACACATAAACAGACAGCATGTATGAACAACAAATACTGTACAATACTATACCACAGACCGTACTATGGTCCTGATTGTGTATAAAAACACAACACAGTTGTCATGCAATTAAACATTACTCAAAATAAATAAATAAAAACATACAACAATTACATATCTTCATCGTCATTCAGGCCTGTTCTGCCTTTTTCTTGCGGCTATTTAGGAGCTTAATAGACCCACTGGGATAAATGAGTTTTTGAAACGGTTAAGTCTGCAGCGAGGAACTCTAACCCTCCTACCAGATGGCAGCAGATCATATTCTGCGTGCAGAACGTGAGACGAGTCGCTAACAATTCTATTTGCTTGTTGTAAAGAAGCCTGTTCATAAATCCTCTGCATGGATCAGAGCTCTTTAACACCAATGATCTTCCATGCAGTATGAATCAATCAGAACAGTTTAGTTTTCAACTGCACAGGGAGGTTGCCAAACCGAGCTGTAATACCGTACCTGACCAGGCTCTCCAGGACTGCTTGATAAAATATCAACATCATTTTTGTATCTACGCCATGAATTCACAAACGACGTAAGAAATGCAACCGCTGCTGCAGTCTGCAGCGGAGACTGTCGACATGTGTGCTCCAGGTTAGTGACTCGTCAATATTAACACCAAGATATTTGTATGAGTGGGCCTGAGAGATGGTTTGGTTGTGGTGGTCACCGACTCCCCGAGGGTCAGACACCATCTCTTCAGTCTTGGAAACGTTTAGGACAAGGTGGTTATCTTCACACCAATTCACAAACCTTTCAATTTCCATAAAATAATCAGATGGGTCACAGTTCTTTTTCAACAGAGATAAAATCAGTCATCAGAACATTTTTAAAGACACGATTATCTGGATAAAAACTTCTACACTCATCTGTGTATAAAGTAAAAAGGACAGGTGAGCTGACACAGCCCTGGGGGCTCCTGTGCTCAACATTTTTGATTCCGATAG
>NC_041352.1:27499283-27501783 GCF_004354835.1 Perca flavescens
ACAGGAGGATCACACATACACACACACACACACACATAGAGACACACACACACACACACACACACACACACACACACACACACACACACACACACACACACACACACACACACACACACACACACACACACACACACACACACACACACACACACACACACACACACACACACACACACACACACACACACACACACACACACACACACACACACACACACACACACACACACACACACACACACACACACACACACACACACACACACACACACACACACACACACATACACACACACACACACACACACACACACACACACACACACAACACACACACACACACACACACACACACACACACACACACACACACACACACACACACACACACACACACACACACAAACAGAGACACACACACACACACACACACACACACACACACACACACACACACAGACACACACACACACACACACACACAAATAGAGACACACACATAGACACACACACACACACACACACACACACACACACACACAACAGACACAGACACACACACACACACATATAGGGTGACCAGACGTCCTGGTTTTCAGTTGTTTGTCCCGAGTCCTGACAAAATCCTGTCGGGACTCTAAAATGTCCCGGTTTCCACCAGGAGCGGCGTCAGGTGATTTTGCCGGGCTTCAGCCCTGAATGTTTGGAGTGTAGCCCCGAATGTAACTCTGTCCAGTTTATTTTTCCGAGGCCAATAGAAGGGGCAGCTCCGTGCGGGGTCCCACCACGCTGTAGTTCTTGCTATCACCTAGCATCTACGTGAGGAAAGCTGTGAAAGCCGGGTGAAGTTTTCGGAGGAATCCTAGACAAATCAGTCTAATACATTGATGCCATCAACACAAAGTTTAGGAGCGCAATCCTACTGATTTAGGTTGAAGTTCCTGTGACGTGACGTTTCCAGTCTACGGTTCAGACTCAAACACACGGAGCTCTGAAGCAGACCTGTGTGTCCAGCACTCTCTCTGTAATATAAAGTGTAGAGCAGCTTCAGCTTTATGGACGAGCTCAGCTGTGGCCATGCTGCGGTAGATGTGTGGCGTTTGTGCTCCGTGTATTTCTGCAGTAGTTTCTGTTTTCCACCTCCGATGTAGAGCAGCGTTCAGTTCCTTCTCTAGCTGAACTCTTTGTCTCATTCAGAGACCAGAGACCCAATCGGGGCTGTCTGATGTCTGACCTGGACTGGCACATGGTCACCTTAAAAAGGGTGTGGTGCACAAGCACTACGGTCACGCACAAAGTGTCCCGGTTTCAGCTCCGGGAAATCTGGTCACCCTACACACACACATATAGACACACACACACACACACACACACACACACACACACACACACACACACACACACAAGACACACAGAGACACACACACACACACACACACACACACACACACACACACACACACACACACACACACACACACACACACACACACACACACACACACACACACACACACACACACACACACACACACACACACACACACACACACACACACACACACACACAGACACACACACACACACACACACACACACACACACACACACACACACACACACACACACACACACACACACACACACACACACACACACAACACACACACACACACACACACACACACACAGACACACACAGACACACATACACACACACACACACACACACACACACACACACACACACACACACACACACACACACACACACACACACACACACACACACACACACACACACACACACACACACACACACACACACACACACACATACACACACACACACACACACACACACACACACACACACACACACACACACACACACACACACACACACACACACACACACACACACACACACACACACACACACACAACACACACACACACACACACATAGACACACACACACACATACACACACACACACACACACACACACACACACACACACACACACACACACACACACACACACACACACACACACACACACACACACACACACACACACACACACACACACACACACACACATAACACACACACACACACACACACACACACACACATAGAGACACACACACACACAGAGACACACACACACACACACACACACACACACACACAGACACAAACACACACACACAAACTGCACATAGAACAAACAACTGATTTTTTAAACAATACTCATTTTAGGGGTAAGATCATTGATTAGGACGTAGTAATGTTGAGCTACACATTTAAAACATCAACACATCTGATCTTTATTCAGATTGGAGGACTGCGGTTTGTCAGAGATCAGCTGTGCTGCTCTGGCCTCAGCTCTGAAGTCCAACCCCTCCCATCTGAAAGAGCTGGACCTGACCTACAACGAGAACCTGAAGGATTCAGGAGTGAAGCAGCTGTGTGCTGGATTGGAGAGTCC
>NC_041352.1:27506783-27511783 GCF_004354835.1 Perca flavescens
TGGTTGAAACTTGACGCCAGGGTCCTTGACCATGCGTCATACATTTGACGAGTAGGGAGTGAGACTGTGTTGGCACGAGGGACTCTTTACTGCCTGGGACCTTATGCAACAGTCTTTTTTCTGGCCTTTCTCCGTGAAAACTCCTCCACGACTTCAGTAAAGTCCAGGTCTCTGACGAGATCCGACTCAGGCGTTGTTGACTCATCCTTGTTCTCAGTTCATTTTTGATTCTTGCCATGTGGGAAAATGAGCGCTCCCCTTCACAGTTTGTCACTGTCAAAGTGAGAAACATCCTCAAAACCAAGTAGACATTAGGGAAGACGGATTGCAGGCCAAGTTCCAACACGGTGTTCAGCATCTTTGATGGTGACTTGTCTTGCTCACACATGAATGATCTGAATTGTATGAGCTCGTTGGCAAAGCTGCTGTTTATGTCTGATGGATATGCACGGAGTAGTGCATTGGCGTGTTTTGTGACCTCACTGTTGCTCGTTGTTTCTGGCATGAACAAAACTCCAAAGATATCCGTCAATTCCTTGTAGGCAGACAAGCGATGATCAAGACAGCTGACCAGTTTGTCTATGACTACATAAAATGTGCCTATTTGGAATTTCTTCCTCCCATCATGTAGGTTGCTTGGATCTTCTTTAGGCTCACTCTCTTCATCTCCAAAGGTTTTCTGTTTTCTGCTTCGTTGTAGGTCACACACTTGTAGGTGTGGAGCACACCTGTTACATTCAGAGCTGCTTTTTCATACATCTCAAACTGATCACGTTGTGTGGAAACAAACGCACGCAATGACTCAAGTAGATTCACTGCTGTCAAAATGTTGATGTCACTTTTTGTAGCATTATGCTTGTTGCTTGAAATCTGTCAAGGATTGTATCCCAGAAAGAGGCCATAAATGCAGTTTCTAGATATTTCAACTTAGCGCACAGCACCCCTGCTTCATGTCTGGTGTCTCTTTTTTCCTCATCTGAGCTGGCTATATTTGCAAGTGCCTCCTTTATCTTTGCATAGTTTTTCGATAGAGCTTTGGTGGCATCTGCTCGACAGCTCCATCGTGTACCTGATAGAGATTTCAGTGTCAAACTTATCCCGTCTGTGTTGCGGAAAACTTTCCCCCATCGGTTGGTAGAGGAGGAACAAAATGTATACAGTGACTGGAGCATGGTGAAGTAATTTCCAACTTCTGGGCTGCTTGCCTCTATGGTGTTGACTCCAACTAAATTCAGGGAGTGAGCTGCGCAGGGTACATAATGCATTAGAGGATTTCTCTTCTTTAGATGCGCTTGAAGTCCTTTATACTTTCCAGACATATTACTAGCGTTGTCATATGACTGGCCTCTGCAATTTGACAGCTCCAAGCCTAAGCTCTCAACCATGGCAACAACGCATTCTGCCAAACTTTCACCTGTGTGGCTTTCAATTGGCTCAAAAGCGAGAAAACGCTCAACAACTTTCCCTTTCTTGTCAACAAATCTGAAAATAAAAGTAAGTTGATCAACGTGGGACAGATCTGGGGTTGAGTCGACAACTACAGAAAAGTATTTGGCTTCCCTAATTTCATCCGCAACAGTCTAGCCTAGTTTTTTCTCCCATCATATCAATAAATTCCTCACACGTTGTGGATGACAAATAAGAAACATTCCGCTGCCTTTCTTACCAAACTTATCAATATGTCTAGCAAAGAATGGGTCGAACTGAGCTATCAGTTCTAGAATGCCAAGGTAATTTCCATTTAGAGGTGACCCCAGCAATTCATTATCACCTCTAAAGGCAAGTCCTCTCCCCGAGAAACTTGATCACCACCACGACTCTTTTGAGGACCTCTCTCCAGTATTGTCTTGCTCCTTCCATTTTTTTTTAGTAAAGATGAGTCAATGGTTGCGGTGCCCTTACATCTTTGATGTAAAGATAGCATGCAGCTCCTGTGCACATCACTCTTCTCATGATCCCCAATGCGTTCTGAGGGTTTCCAGTCGCTAAATCCTTCAACAAACTGATTATGCTTTTTGAGAAAAGCTTACATGCAAAACAATAAATATTTCCATTTGATGGAGAGAACATGACCCATTCTCGAGATACTGTCTGTCCATTTGGTAGATGAGAAGTAAGTAAGTCATTGTTGAAACAACGCCTTTTACCACCAATGATCCTATCCCTGGCAGAAGCTGGATAGTTAGATCGTCGGTTATGAAAAGCTGCTGCACCCCCTTCGATGATAATAGATTTAACTATATCACTGGTTGTGTCTCCCCATAAAGCTGGATCTTTAACATTGTTGAACCAGTCGCCCTGCATTGATGATCCATGCTTAGGTGCTGGTTGCGTTTGATTATGTTCAAGGTTCAAGCAGCCGCTTTGGGAAGTCTCCCATTCAGGTGGAGGATGGCACTGAGGTTCATCAGAGCAGCTGGGTACTAGGAGATGGCAAGAACAGTGAGAAAAGAGTGCAGAGTGGTGCATCATTAAAATGAGTTGTCAGGACTTACAGCACGTGTCAATCTCAAGGCCACATCTGGCCCGTGAATGAATTATCATTGGCCCGCATGACAAAATGTATTTACTATTAGAGCTGGCCCACCGGTATATTGCACGCACCACCAAAATAGTACAAATAAGATGCAGGAGGACAACGTCACAGGTGAGCTGACAGTTTATGGAAAATGGAACATGTTATGACCATCATAACACGAGCAGTGAACTTTATCAGAGTCAAAGGTTTAAATCACCGCCAGTTTGAGTTGCGTGAGGAGATCTGTGAGCTCATGGAAAGCAAAGGGAAAGACACAACAGAGCTCCGACATTAAAAGTTTCTGTGTGACATCACGAGCCACCTGAATGCGCTCAACCTGCAGCTTCAGGGGGGCAGTGTCATCACTGACATGTACGTTACAGTGAGGGCTTTTAAAACCAAGCTGCGCCTGTGGGAGACGCAGATGTTGCAGGAAAACATGAGCCATTTTCCGCACTGCCAAACAATGACAGAGCAGGTCGCTGCCGCCATTTTCCCAACTACACAGTTTGCTGAAAAAGTCGGCATACTTGGTGCTGACTTCACACGGTGATTTGACGATTTTGAAGCACAAAAAAGCAGGTTTGAACTGCTCAGTAATCCATTTACAGCTAATGTGGGAAGCGCACCATCAAACCTCCAAATGGAGCTGACTGAGCTCCAATGTAGTGACACACTCAAGGCAAAATATGAGTCTGTGGATGCTGCAGAGTTTCCACGTTTCATCCCTGACACAATGCCCCAGCTGCGCTCCCAGGCTGCTCCAACGCTCTCTATGTTTGGCAGCACATACTTGTGTGAACAACTGTTCTCTTTGATGAAGATAAACAAAACTTCACACAGGAGTTGTCTTATCAATCCTGAGGATTTCCTCAGCTCAGAGCCTGACCCCAGACATTGATGAACTTGTATCCAAGATGAGACACCAAGCATCTGGCTCAGACCAGTGAGCATCTCAGAGCAGCAAACGGTGCTTTGACGCATTTTCAGTTTATAATGCAGTTTAATTTTTGCATTTATTTCTCTTGCTACTACAGGACATTTGATTTCTTTTTTTTTAAGTAAATTACTTTTGGCTGTTGTTTGCCTGTAGAACACGTTTTCACTTGAACTTACTGAAAAACTGCAGATCTAGATCTAGATTCTATGTCATAATTTCCTGAAATGTAATGACAACATCACATTAAAATAAAAGAATACAGACTATCACCAGCCTTAACCTTTAATCGATTAGCAGTTTATAGACAGAAAAAAAAAAAAAAATATATATATATATATATATATATATATATATATATATATTTTTGTTGCTGCATTATGACATTACAATCACTAGATTTGACTACAATATCCCTAAAAGCATGTTTTGGGTGTATTTATATCAATATGGGGGTAATACTCAAGTGTCCACTTGTATATAAATTATAAGAAAATGTACCCAACATACAGTAATGCTATGCGATGTACCAAACCGAGAGTAACTTTTTTCATGTAAAATGGGAATATTTCAATGCATATTCCAAATATATTTAAGACTTAGCATATAATGAACTATGTGTGGACACACACTGACACATACTGACACACACACACACACACACACACACACACACACACACACACACACACACACACACACACACACACACACACACACACACACACACACAGCTGGGGGGCCGAACCCGTGTGTCCGCTTCGCCTGTGCCAAAAACCGCAACTGGCGATACTTCTCTGCAGTGAACTGACGGAAAAAGACGAAAGATATAGGCTACTTTTAAAATATTAGGTGAAATATTACGTGAAAGTACACTCAACTAGAGAATGAGTCCCACATTTATGTATTGATAAGCCTAGACCGCGAATCTGATAATACAAATTAACAGTCAACATTAATACAACAACGTTACATGATTTAAAAAGTAACATATACGGGGACAGATCAGAGGAGCTGGGCTCTAGCTAAATCAGAAAACAATATTTATTTAGGTGGGTTGGTGGTGGGCCTTGAGATTCGGAAGGCTTGGCGCCAATCGGGTATAATAATCAAGGTTTTTAATAAGTGGAAAAAGTAATAGATTCGCCTACATTTTGAGGCTGTCAAACCTAATGTAGCCTGCCTCGTTAACCTACCCGTCACCGCCGGGTCTCTGCTGCCTTCAGTGGCTTCCGAAGCACCTGCTTCGGTTTCTTTCTCAAGGGGAGTCGGGGAGTGTGGTGGTGGGGGGGGCACTTGGACAGGTGTCTGTCACTCCAGCCGGGCTGTTGTTCTCTGTCTTGTCGTGCTGGTGCTGATGCTCAAGTAAGTCAGGTTCATCCGAAATAGCAAGGCTGGATGCTGTGATGCTGAACTCCTCGTCGCTAGCATCACAGCAGGCGCCGCCAGGCTCTTTATTTGCGTCGATCCGACTTTTAAAAAAAGTGGAGATGGTTGGAATTTTTCTTCTCATTACATCCTCTCTGCTATCCTTCTCCCTTTTGG
>NC_041352.1:27527135-27568865 GCF_004354835.1 Perca flavescens
CCTGCATGGGAGGGTGTGAAAGCCATGATGGGGATGCAGTCTAAGAAAGGTCCGATTTCCCTCAATGGCATGTCAGACCTTGCCCTCTCAAATGAACTGAACACTTTCTATAATCGTTTTAACATTTATGACTTTAGTGAGGAGTTGTCAGTCTTTCATAATGATGACCCTGGACAGAGCAATGTCCAGTTGACAGAAATAAGGTCCTGACACTCTTCAGAGGTCTTAAGAAAAGGAAAAGTCCCGGCCCTGACGCCATTGGAAGAACTGTGCTGAACAGCTGATAGACATTTTTTGTTTTATTTTCAAAATGTCCTTACACCTCCACACCGTTCCTAATCTTTGGAAAGACTCAATTATTGTTCCGGTGCCTAAAAATAAGACTCCAGAGTCTTTTAATGACTTTAGGCCTGTGGCCCTCAGGTCCCTGGTCATGAAGACGTTAGAGAAGATGGTGAAAGATGAACTATTGAACTCTGTACAGGATCTACTAGACCCGCTTCAATCCGCCTACAGACCAAAACGGGGAGTGGAAGATGCAGCATGTTCTCTTTTTAACTTGATCTATACCCATCTCGAGGGTGCAAAGAGCTTTGTGCGGCTGCTTTTTATTGATTTTTCTTCAGCCTTTAATTGCATTCAACCACATATTTTGGCAGGGATCTTAAAGAATGCTTTTAATATTGATCATAGTCTTATTTGTTGGCTGATGGACTTTTTAACTGACAGGTCTCAACGTGTGAGAGTGAATAGCATCTTATCCGATGTTCTCTTTTCCTCCACTGGTTCCCCCCAGGACTGCGTCCTCTCCGCCATCTTATTTATTTGATATACAAATGCACGCCAAAGCCAGCACGCCAGGCGTCACATCATTAAGTTTGCTGATGACTCGGTAATAGTGTCACTGCTGACTCACAACCACCCAGACTATGGCGCTATTTGAAATGATTTTACAGCGTGGTGCAAGTCATCTTTTATGAACATCAACGCGGCAAAAACTAAAGAAAGTCTGATCGACTTTAGGAAGAATCCCCCCCTCTCTCCCACCCTTATTAATGATCAAGCTATCGAAGTAGTGAAGCAATACAAATACCTCGGTATTATAATAGACGACAAACTCACCTTCGAGCCTCAGGTTGATGCTGTCTGTAAAAAAGCACACCAGCGTATGTTTTTTTATCGTAAACTTCGCAATTTTACTGTCGATAAGACCTTTATGAGGATGTTTTATTGTTGTTTTATTGAAACTATTCTTTCCTTTGCCTTTGTGAGCTGGTTTGGGTCCCTCACTCTTAAAAACAAAAACAGGCTGCAATACATTACTAAAGTGTGTGGAAAACTTTCCCAGAACTCTCTGACTGACTTCAAATCTCTATATGAGACAAGGACCCTGAAGAAGGCCCAGTCAGTCCTGGCTGATAAACGCCCCCCCTGAACAGCTACTTCCTGTTGTTGCCGTCTGGCCACAGATTCTGTCTGCCTAAATGCAGGACAAACAGACAAACAAACAAAGTCCTTTGTTCCTGCTGCTATAGGTGTTGTTAATAATTCTATGTGAGATGTGGACTTCTGTGTAGTGTGTATTTGGTTGTGTCCTTCATCGATGGTGTCCCTTTTCTGGATGGCTTATGTCTTGTTTATGTTGCACTTTATTTGCTGCAAAAAAAATTGCCCCTCTGGGATAATAAAGACTCCTTGACCTTGACCTTATGTGTGTGTCTATGTGTGTGTGTGTGTGTGTGTGTGTGTGTGTGTGTGTGTGTGTGTGTGTGTGTGTGTGTGTGTGTGTGTGTGTGTGTGTGTGTGTGTGTGTGTGTGTGTGTGTGTGTGTGTGTGTGTGTGTGTGTGTGTTTCTGTGTGTGTGTGTGTGTGTGTGTGTCTGTGTGTGTGTGTGTGTGTGTGTGTGTGTGTGTGTGTGTGTGTGTGTGTGTGTGTGTGTGTGTGTGTGTGTGTGTGTGTGTGTGTATGTGTGTGTGTTTATGTGTGTCTATGTGTGTGTGTGTGTGTGTGTGTGTCTGTATGTATGTGTGTGTGTGTCTATATGTATATGTGTGTGTGTGTGTTTCTATGTGTGTGTGTCTGTGTGTTGTGTGTGTGTATGTGTGTGTGTGTGTGTGTGTGTGTCTATATGTAAGTGTGTGTGTGTGTTTGTGTGTGTGTGTGTGTGTGTGTGTGTCTGTGTGTCGCTATGTGTGTGTGTGTGTGTGTACGTGTGTGTGTGTGTGTGTGTGTGTGTGTGTGTCTATGTGTCTGTGTGTGCGTGTCTATGTGTCTCTGTGTGTGTGTCTGTGTGTGTGTGTGTGTGTGTGTGTGTGTGTGTGTGTGTATGTGTGTGTGTGTGTGTGTGTGTGTGTGTGTGTGTGTGTGTGTGTGTGTGTCTATGTGTCTGTGTGTGTGTGTGTGTGTGTGTGTGTGTGTGTGTGTGTGTGTGTGTGTGTGTGTGTGTGTGTGTGTGTGTGTCTGTGTGTCTCTGTGTGTGTGTGTGTGTGTGTATGTGTCTGTGTGTGTGTGTGTGTGTATCTCTATGTGTGTGTGTGTGTGTGTGTGTGTGTGTGTGTGTGTGTGTGTGTGTGTGTGTGTGTGTGTCTATGTGTGTGTGTGTGTGTGTGTGTGTGTGTGTGTGTGTGTGTATATATATCAACACCATTTGGCCTCCATTGACTTACATTACCTTGTGATTGTGTGTTAATTGACGCCGTAGCGAGTAGTATGAAAGGGAGAAAATCTGCGTAGGGAGGTTGGTCGGGGGGGAGGATGGGTCAAACAACACAGGACTTTCACCCAGGAGACCGGGGATCAGGTCCTGTGTGTCACGTTTCCTAAACTCAACCGTAGCTTTCTTCTCGCGATAACACGGCAAGTGGCGTGTATGTTTACGCCCGCTGTATACATCGTAGACATACACGTGGATATCTCAAAATGCGTAGAGATAACACGCCACTTGGCTTAAGGAAGTCGGCGTGTATGTTTACGTGAAGTCATGATGTCATGTTGGTGTGAGAGAGAGAAAGAGTGACATCATCTTGAAAATGCATTGACCTTTTTTTAATGCTGCACGATTGCTCTAATCCCAGTCATGATGTCACTGTGTGTGAATAACTAACCTCATAAACTGTGTGATTTAAGGAAACTAAAAGGTGAGCTGTGTGCGTCTCACTCAGTGTCCACTCCAGTCTCCACGTTGTAACAGCCTTCACTTTACCCACAGTAGAAACAACAGAAGAAGACACTGGGTCTTAAAGTGATGGTTCGGACTAATTTCACCCTAGGGTCCTTTGCACCAGGACCTCGAGCCAAACACCCCCCAGAAGCTTTTTTCAGCTGGGTCTAACATTGGGAGAGTTAGTGTTATCAGCTGAATAGCTTAGCGCAGGCGCTAATGGATCCACGTTTATATCTAAGTAATTGACCCCACTAATAATGCCCGAAATGATACCAAACTTTTACACTAGTACAAATAGGTTATGTACTCATAAAACAATGGATTGGAAAGTTTGTAAGTATACCAGAAGTTTAGGTAAATAACACTTGCCTGTTGGCTTCTGCTCTCTGCTGCTGCTGCTACCGGTAGTGCTTAGGGACCATCTACATATTACAACACCGAAAAGAGATACAACAAAAATATTTATTAATTTAATGATTAAATAAGGTAATGTCTCCAAACTTACCTCAATAATAACTTCTCTCCTGCTAGTTATACTACAACACTTAAAGAAAAAAGTTAAATTAATAAATATTTTTGTTGTATCTCTTTTCGGTGTTGTAATTTGTAGACGGTCCCTAAGCACTCTTACTGCCGGTAGCAGCAGAGAGCAGAAGCCAACAGGTAAGTGTTATTTACATTACATTACATACTACTATTATTCCCGTACCTAAAAAAGCAAGCCGTAAAGAGAACAATGACTACCGTCCTGTAGTACTTACGTCACTGGTGATGAAGTGTTTTGAGAAAATGATCATACAGTTCTTGAAAACAGAGGTCAGTTGTCTTTTAGATCCCTTTCAGTTTGCATATAAGAGGAACAGAAGCACAGATGAGGCCATCATTGCTGTGACACTGAACGGCTGTGACGGCTGAATGATTTTAAAGTACATCCCCTTATTATCAAATGGTATCACTCATTCTTAACCAGTCGTAGACAGCAGGTCAGTGGTAACGGGACTCTATCGGAATCAAAAATGTTGAGCACAGGAGCCCCCCAGGGCTGTGTCAGCTCACCTGTCCTTTTTACTTTATACACAGATGAGTGTAGAAGTTTTATCCAGATAATCGTGTCTTTAGAAATTTTCTGATGACTGATTTTATCTCTGCTGAAAAAGAACTGTGACCCATCTGATTATTTTATGGATATTGAAAGGTTTGTGAATTGGTGTGAAGATAACCACCTTGTCCTAAACGTTTCCAAGACTGAAGAGATGGTGTCTGACCCTCGGGGAGTCGGTGACCACCACAACCAAACCATCTCTCAGGCCCACTCATACAAATATCTTGGTGTTAATATTGACGAGTCCCTAACCTGGAGCACACATGTCGACAGTCTCCGCTGCAGACTGCAGCAGCGGTTGCATTTCTTACGTCGTTTGTGAATTCATGGCGTAGATACAAAAATTATGTTGATATTTTATCAAGCAGTCCTGGAGAGCCTGGTCAGGTGCGGTATTACAGCTCGGTTTGGCAACCTCCTGTGCAGTTGAAAACTAAACTGTTCTGATTGATTCATACTGCATGGAAGATCATTGGTGTTAAAGAGCTCTGATCCATGCAGAGGATTTATGAACAGGCTTCTTTGCAACAAGCAAATAGAATTGTTAGTGACTCGTCTCACGTTCTGCACGCAGAATATGATCTGCTGCCATCTGGTAGGAGGGTTAGAGTTCCTCGCTGCAGACTTAACCGTTTCAAAAGCTCATTTATCCCAGTGGGTCTATTAAGCAGAGGTGTCAAGTAACGAAGTACAAATACTTCGTTACCTTACTTAAGTAGAAATTTTGGGTATCTATACTTTACTGGAGTAATTATTTTACAGCATACTTTTTACTTCTACTCCTTACATTTTCACGGAATTATCTGTACTTTCTACTCCTTACATTTTAAAAATAGCCTCGTTACTCATATTTTAGTTCGGCTTGTTTTCATTCCGGCTCATCATCGTTCAAAAAACACACAAAAACCCTATCCAGATCGCTCCATCCGGAGAGAGTGAATGTGATTGTGGTTGGATGAGAAGTATAAACATAGTCATTCCGACACCCTATTGGTTTGTTCGCGATCCATCAAACCTGCACAGACCCGGTGCCTTAACGACCGTTATCTACCGGACCGAATAGCAACGTGGATTTCGTGCCTTATTTAGGTGCCACTTAAATGACTGCGCTTCTCTCTGATGCTCCAAACGGACGTTAGAGGGAACTGAAACATCGCCGCCGCGGGGACGCTAGTTAACACTACAGTTGGCAGCAGCTAACGTTAGCCTACGGTTAGCTAGCAGCTGGAGTAAACACGGTTAAAACGGACAGCTGAACGGTGTAAAGTGTGTCTGTATTTCACTGGAGAGGATTGTAACACCAGACTGTAGCTGCCGTTGTCTGATAAACACAGAAGAGATGTGTCACCTTTTTCAGCCCTTCTGAGTTTGCAGGTATGATTTTAATATAACATTATTATAGTCATATGATTTAGTCCTAACGTTTTGGGGTTAAGCTGTTGTCCTTAATGGCATTGTTTCCCCCTTACATCAGGGGTCTTCAACGTTTTTTAAGCCAAGGATCCCTTATCTTAAAGTGAGATGTAGCAGGGACCCCTTACTACATATTGTATGAAATTAAGTTGCATATTAAACTGGGCCTACAATAACTGTTAGGGCAACCTAAAGCCTTCTTAGATACCCTTTTTTCATAAGCTATTAAAATATTAATTGTTGGCATGATTTTATAAATCATATTTTAATGTTACATACTGTATGTGACATACTGTATGTGGCACAGTAAATCTAGGATTAACTGTATCTGTGGGCTGATATCTTAGGGACTACCTTACCTATAGGCCAGTAAGCTTATCATCAGTGGGAATTTATGTTTGCTAATAATATGTTGGAATTATGTTAAGGCATTTTAATTTTAAAAGACTCAAAGACAATAAAAAGAAAAATTTACAATAATTTGGAGGGCCCCTGCAATGACTTTGAGGACCCCTTGTTGAAGATCTCTGCCTTACATTACTTTTCCTTTTATACTTTAAGTAGTTTTGGAACCAGTACTTTTACACTTTTACTTAAGTAAAAAGCTTGAGTTGATACTTCAACTTCTACAAAAGTCTTTTCAAACCCTAGTATCTATACTTCTACTTGAGTAATGAATGTGAATACTTTTGACACCTCTGCTATTAAGCTCCTAAATAGCCGCAAGAAAAAGGCAGAACAGACCTGAATGACGATGAAGATATGTAATTGTTGTATGTTGTATTTTTTTATTTATTTATTTATTTTGAGTAATGTTTAACCAGTGTATTGCATGACACCGTGTTGTGTTTTTATACACAATCAGGACCATAGTACGGTCTGTGGTATAGTATTGTACAGTATTTGTTGTTCATACATGCTGTCTGTTTATGTGTTTTTATTATGGCTGCAGCATGGGTTGAGTGCCCAAGACCAATTTCCCACGTTGTGGTACAATAAAGTTAACCTTGATCTTGATCTTGACATAAACTTCTGGTGTACTTACAAACTTTCCAATTACCATCACTTTAAGAAGCTTTCTGTTTTTCAGACTTCACCAAGACGTTGTACAAAGTACATTTTGTAACTTAATCAATAGTTCTATTATTACACCGATCCTTAATATGGCATATAAAATGATTTTTTTCTAACTGTATATAAACTGGGAACTACATTCTCAGAAGGCAAAGCACTGCTACTTCTGCTACTTGGGCGGAGTGATATGCTTGCAGCACCTGAAAAGCCCAGAACAGAGAGTAGCAGTGCTTTGCCTTTCTGAGAATATAGTTCCCAGTACGTAGACGGTTAGAAGATGGCTGTGTGTCATGTGACCTTGTTATTTGTACACGCTGTGACTATACAAGAGTATATGGTGTTATTTTGTCACTTATTCGGAGCAGAAGGCTAGTTGGAACCTATTACCTCCAGGATCTGTGCTAAGCTAAGCTAGGCTAGCGGTGGAGCCATCAGACAGAGTTACAACATGCATGGAGATGAGAAGGGTATGTATGGACTTGTCTAACTCTGGGGGTTACTGTGAATAAGCTAAAGTCCCAATAAGTCGCCGTGTTCCTTTAACTAACTCAGAGTTCTCACTAAACCTGCCTTCTGAAACGGACCCCTAGTCCCAACTTTGGTCTGGTCACAAGCTGTAAAAAACAACACTTGGGCTGCGTCTCATTTCTCTGTCTTACCCCTTCCCCTTAGTTTTGCGCGTTCACGTGAGAGTAAGGGCTATCCCAATCCTCGTTTTGATCGAGGGGTCGGGCTAAGGGGAAGGGGTAGATACCCCTTAGTTTTAAGCAAAGACGCGAGCTTACTTGAAAGCAAGGGGTACCCTGAATACACTGCACAGCCGTGTATTCACAAGTTCATGAAAGATTGGTATCTCGTGAACACCTTTACACAATCACACATTTAAAAGAGCTATAAAAATATTTAGGGAATAGTAGGGAAAATTTACTGGCCAACAGGCCTCAGACTGGGGTCTGGAGGGAAAGGTTACTGGCCAACAGGCATCAGACTGGGGTCTGGAGGCAGAGGTTACTGGCCAACAGGCCTCAGACTGGGGTCTGGAGGGAAAGGTTACTGGCCAACAGGCCTCAGACTGGGGTCTGGAGGGAAAGGTTACTGGCCAACAGACATCAGACTGGGGTCTGGAGGGAAAGGTTACTGGCCAACAGGCATCAGACTGGGGTCTGGAGGGAAAGGTTACTGGCCAACAGGCATCAGACTGGGGTCTGGAGGGAAAAGTTACTGGCCAACAGGCATCAGACTGGGGTCTGGAGGGAAGGTTACTGGCCAACAAGCATCAGACTGGGGTCTGGAGGGAAAGGTTACTGGCCAACAGGCATCAGACTGGGGTCTGGAGGAAAGGTTACTGGCCAACAGGCATCAGACTGGGGTCTGGAGGAAAAGTTACTGGCCAACAGGCATCAGACTGGGGTCTGGAGGAAAGGTTACTGGCCAACAGGCATCAGACTGGGGTCTGGAGGGAAAGGTTACTGGCCAACAGGCATCAGACTGGGGTCTGGAGGGAAAGGTTACTGGCCAACAGGCCTCAGACTGGGGTCTGGAGGGAAAGGTTACTGGCCAACAGGCATCAGACTGGGGTCTGGAGGAAAGGTCACTGGCCAACAGGCATCAGACTGGGGTCTGGAGGAAAGGTTACTGGCCAACAGGCATCAGACTGGGGTCTGGAGGGAAAGGTTACTGGCCAACAGGCATCAGACTGGGGTCTGGAATTTCAGAATAGCTGTTTTTAGTTTTGTTGTTTGTTTGTTTGGACTTTTTTTAATTTTATACATTTGAGTGCCTTTTTTATATGTGTGTGTGACATGTATGTCATGGTTTTAATAGTTTTAATAGTTGTAATAATGTTATGTTTACTTTATTGGGCAATAAAGACAGATTTTGTTAATAAAGAAAGGGTTTCTGAACATCAATGACATTAAAAACGGTGATAACTGAAACAGATGTACAACACACCATGCAGTGTGTATAGAAATATTTATTGCAAACAGACCTAAGTATGTATGATGATGTAACCAAGTGGTGTCTCTTTTTTGTTGCGGTTTTTGTTGGTTGTTGTTGTAGTGGGCGAGTTTTAATACTGTGAAATTTGATTGTTTTACTACAGTGTTAGATTTCCCTTTTGACAGAGATGTTATTCTCTGTTTCCTGCCCTGGGACTACTGATGAACATTAGCGTATAGCTAATTCTGGTACTGCTAAGGAGCCATGCATTGACCCTGTGAAATAAATACATAAATAAATGGAATAAATAAACTGTTACTGATGTTCAAGAGCTGTTTTACAGAAACACAAATATCACCAAAACTAGTGAGAGAAAAATATAAAAATCCTTTTTTTTGGGTGTGATTAAGAACAGTCTCATGCATGATTTATAATCTTAATGTATGTGAAGTGTGTATCTTTACTCTAATACTGATGGCTTCAGCTTTACATTGATTTATTGTGTTTATAATCACATCTGGACTTACCGAGCCTTTCTGCAGTTCCTCACAGCTGGAATCAGTCTCAGTTTTCCCTCCGGTGATGTGTTGTACTGTCTTAGGTCCAACTCATCCAGAACCTCCTCTGACATCTGCAGCATGTAGGCCAGAGCTGAGCAGTGGATCTCAGAGAGATTCTTCTCTGATCTGTTCTCTGACTTCAGGAACTCTTGGATCTCCTGATGGACTGAGTGGTCGTTCATCTCCGTCAGACAGTGGAAGATGTTGATGCTTCTGTCAGGAGAGATGTCATCACTGTTCATCTTCTTCAGGTTGTTGATGGCTCTCTGGATGATTTCTGGACTGTTGTCTGTCTGACCCAGCAGGCATCCTAAGAGTCTCTGGTTGGACTTCAGAGAGAGGCCATGAAGGAAGCGGACAAACAGGTCCAGGTGGCCATTTTTACTCCTCAGGGATTTCTCCATGGCTCTCTTCAGGAAGGATGGGTAACTGTACTGGAAGTCTGGTCCCAGGAAGTCCTTCAGTACCTTTGTGTTCCTGTTGGTGTAACAGTGGAACAGGTAGACTGCAGCCAGAAACTCCTGAACACTCAGATGAACGAAGCAGTAGACTGTTTTCTGGAAGATCACACTCTCTCTTTTGAAGATCTCTGAACAAACTCCTGAGTACAGCGAGGCCTCTGTGACATCCAGACCACAGCGCCCAGGTCTTCTTGGTAGAACATGATGTTTCCTTTCTCCAGCTCTTCAAACGCCAGCCTCCCCAGCTTCAGAAGAACTTCCCCGTCAGCCTCCGTCAGCTCCTGTGGACTCGTCTCATGTCCCTCAGCATACTTGAGCTTCTTCCTCTTTGTCTGAACCAGCAGGAAGTGTGAGTACATGTCAGTCAGCGTCTTGGGCAGCTCTCCTCTCTGGTCTGTAGTCAACATGTGGTCCAGAACTGTAGCAGTGATCCAGCAGAAGACTGGGATCAGACACATGATGTGGAGGCTCCTGGAGGTCTTGATGTGGGAGATGATTCTGCTGGACAGCTCTTCATCACTGACTCTCTTCCTGAAGTACTCCTCCTTCTGGTCATCAGTGAAGCCTCGTACTTCTGTTACCCTGTCAACACACGCAGGAGGGATCTGATTGGCTGCTGCAGGTCGGGAAGTTATCCAGACGAGAGCCGAGGGAAGCAGCTTCCCCTGGATGAGGTTTGTCAACAGCACGTTGACTGATGACTTCTGTGTGACATCAGAAACAGCCTCATTGTTGTTGAAATCCAGGTAAAGTCTGCTTTCATCCAGGCCATCAAAGATGAAGAGAAGTTTAGAGCCAGCGAGCTGCTCTGCTGGGACCTCCTGTAATGTTGGATGGAAAACACGGAGCACCTCCAGAAGACTGTACTGCTCATCTTTGATCAAGTTCAGCTCCCTGAAGGAAAGAGGAATCACCAGATCCACATCTTGG
Organism: Perca flavescens; assembly: GCF_004354835.1. Classification (NCBI taxonomy): domain Eukaryota; kingdom Metazoa; phylum Chordata; class Actinopteri; order Perciformes; family Percidae; genus Perca; species Perca flavescens. Next base: position 27,537,780 of record NC_041352.1, read on the forward strand.
TTTTCCAAACCCTCGGCCCAGTCCAGACAGAACTTCTGCACTGAGAAGGTTTTTCCAACGCCAGCGACGCCGATCATCATAACGACTCTGATGTGTTTCTGTTGGTCAGGTAAGGCTTTAAAGATGTCGCTGCAGTTGATTGGAGAGTCATGGAGGGTCTCCATCTTGGAAGCTGTCTCGAGCTGCCTCACCTCATGTTGGGTATTAACTTCTTCACTCAGTTCATCTGTGATGTAGACCTCAGTGAAGATCCTGTTGAGGAGGGTTCCACTTCCTGTTTGATCAGCTCCTTCAGTCACACGTTCATATGTCCCCTTCACTCTGATCTTATGTTTATGTTTAACAACGTACACTGTAAGGAAATACAAAAGTATATTTATTAACAGTGTTTTTTTTTTAGTACCCAAACAACAATTATAACAATAAAAAGGAATGAAAACGGAGGACACAAGAAGAATCCTGTTGTGAGACATGAAGACATCAGCAGACAGATGGACAGTCTTACTTGTTCTGGATCTTTCTCCACACTGGGGACAGCAGGAGTCTCCTGATGAAGCAGACTGGTCCCAGTATGAGGTGATGCACTGTCTGCAGAACCAGAGTCCACAGCTGGTAGAGACTGGATCCTTCAGGACGTCCTGACACAAAGCACAGCAGGACGGCTGCTCCTCCTCACAAGCATCACTCCTCTCCCTCTTTCTGTCAACACATTTCTTTATTAAATTAATTTTGATTGACAAAAAAAACCTCAAAGCTCAGATGTTTTAAAATTGTTGTTACTGTTCTGTTTGAATTCAGTCTGTAATGAAAATGTTCCTTTTATCTAAACTCTCCTGCTTTCATAAACACTAATAACTGCTTTTCATCTCTGACTGACTTATTAAACATTTAGTGATCTGTCTGTAGTTTGTTTATTAAAACAAACTCGATACTTCCTGCAGCTCCTTCACAGTAAAAGTAACAGAGGAGTCACAGGTTCAAGTCCAGACTGTTTCCTTCTCTGTAAGTTGTTCTGTTTTATGTATTTTTCTATTGTCAACTTTCAAATGAATACATGTGGCCCAAATCTACATTGGACCAATTCTGCTCCTTTTTATTATTACTGTCCATGGATGTTTGTTCTTCACCGTCCAGAACAATATATATTGGAGAGAGAACTTATAGATCTTGAATATACAAGCACAGCATCAACAGAGACATTAGCAGAAGAAACTGAAAATGAGTCATATAAATGGGTTGGTATCAGTTCTCTTACTTTGTGTCTGAAAGACCAGGTTCATTACTGAAATATGGAGGATGATCACGCGATAAGACGCCACGTGGCTGTATACAGCGTAGACATACACGTGGATAGCTGAAAATGCGTAGCGATAACACGCCATTTGGCTTAAGAATGTGGCGTGTATGTTTACGCAAACTCATGATGTCATGTTGCTGATTGGATAACATGGGCGCCAAAATGAAAATAGCTCTGCTTCGCGGTGCTTTCTCCTCATGTCTCTTTTCACTGAAAAACGTATTTAAAAAGTTTTGTATCTATACTTTTTTAATAACAATTATAATTATCTGCTCTAGCTTGTTCGACAATTAAGGTGCTGATATTATACAAATTTTCAGGTTCAGAATTGTATAAGAGTTTATATCAGAATAGATTGACATGGTTTAATTTTCAAAAAACATCTTTTTGTTGTACTGCACATTGCTGCAGCTCCTCTTTTCACCCTGTGTGTTGAGCTCTCAACTGTTTTAGCTACAGAGCGAGACATCTCACTTCTGTCCCATTTTTGTTGGGAGTCGCACATGCTCAGTAGCTAGGTATGGACTACTAGCCAGTCAGAAGCAGAGTATGAGGATATGCCCTGACAGTACCTAGGTAAGGACTACTAGCCAGTCAGAAGCAGAGTATGAGGGCGTGCCCTGACAGTAGGTAGGTAAGGACTACTAGCCAGTCAGAAGCAGAGTATGAGGGCGTGCCCTGACAGTACCTAGGTAAGGACTACTAGCCAGTCAGAAGCAGAGTATGAGGGCGTGCCCTGACAGTACACAGGTAAGGACTACTAGCCAGTCAGAAGCAGAGTATGTGGGCGTGCCCTGACAGTACCTAGGTAAGGACTACTAGCCAGTCAGAAGCAGAGTATGTGGGCGTGCCCTGACAGTAGCTAGGTAAGGACTACTAACCAGTCAGAAGCAGAGTATGAGGGCGTGCCCTGACAGTACCTAGGTAAGGACTACTAGCCAGTCAGAAGCAGAGTATGAGGGCGTTAATCCTGACAGTAGGTTTTAAGGACTACTAGCCAGTCAGAAGCAGAGTATGAGGGCGTAATTGACAGTACCTAGGTAAGGACCGTTAGCCAGTCAGAAGCAGAGTTGAGGGCGTGCCCTGACAGTACCTAGGTAAGGACTACTAGCCAGTCAGAAGCAGAGTATGAGGGCGTTGGTGACAGTACACAGGTAAGGACTACTAGCCAGTCAGAAGCAGAGTATGAGGGCGTGCCCTGACAGTACCTAGGTAAGGACTACTAGCCAGTCAGAAGCAGAGTATGAGGGCGTGCCCTGACAGTACCTAGGTAAGGACTACTAGCCAGTCAGAAGCAGAGTATGAGGGCGTGCCCTGACAGTACCTAGGTAAGGACTACTAGCCAGTCAGAAGCAGAGTACCATGCTAGCAGCTAGGTGAGCATTATAACGTGTGTTCCAAAGTGACCACGTTGGTCTCTGAAGTAAAGGCTGGACTACAATAGAGCTGTTTGGAGCAGTTGGTGAACAGTGTTTTCTGGTGGAGATGGTAAGGCCCTTTGGAGGGGGGACTCGGGGCTCTTTCACTTTGTAAACTTATAACATGCACAAAAAAGATACATAACACAATAAAGTAAAGGGAAAAAGCCAAAAAGCATAACATGAGCACTTAAAGACACAAATATAATAATGATAATCGTCCAACATTTTGTAAAAGGACTACCCCTAACCACCCCACCACCCACTAAATACATGCACCTACATCTTCCACAAACCGAGGGACAACAACCGATTTCTTCTCTGTCGTGACAAGTTTGTTACATTTTTGATAGCACATGAACTTTAATAGAAACTTTAATATACAAACACCAAACCACAGAAAACATAAGAAGAGGAAACTGAAAATGCATCATATAAATGAGTTAATATCAGTTCTCTTACGTTATGTCTGAGGGTCCAGGTTCTCTACTGAAGTATGGAGGATGATCATTGGACCAGTAACTCTTCATAGACTGACAGCCAGATACTACAGACTCTGGTCTCCGTCTGTTGTAGTGGGGTCTGCAAACACCAAGAGGTTTTTATTTTTATAGCTCGAATCTTTAAATTCTCTTCTTTTAAAGCCAATTCTGAAGCTATTAACACACAAACTACTGCTACTGTCAATAAAGATGATTCAAAAAGTATAATAGTCCTTTTAGATTGGCGACTCTGTATCTGATCGCAGCCGGTATGAACAGACTGACTGGATAACATGGATAACATCTCCATCTCCTCACTGAATAACTTCTTTAGCAAGTTTTGTCTCTATGCTTTTTAATAATAATAATAATAATTTTTATTATTATTATCTGCTCTAGCTTTTTCAACACTAAGGGTGCTGATATTATGCTCATTTTCAGGTTCATAATTGAATAAGAGGTTATATCAGAATAAGTTTACATGGTTTAATTTTCAAAAACACCATATTTTTGTTGTACTGCACATTGCTGCAGCTCCTCTTTTCACCCTGTATGTTGAGCTCTCGGGTTTAGCTACAGAGTGAGACATCTCACTTCTGTTCCATCTTTGTTGGGAGTCGCACATGCTCACTACCTATGTAAGGACTACTAGCCAGTCAGAATCAGAGTATGAGGGTGTGTCCTGACAGTACCTAGGTAAGGACTACTAGCCAGTCAGAAGCAGAGTATGAGGGCATGCCCTGACAGTACCTAGGTAAGGACTACTAGCCAGTCAGAAGCAGAGTATGAGGACGTGCCCTGACAGTACCTAGGTAAGGACTACTAGCCAGTCAGAAGCAGAGTATGAGGACGTGCCCTGACAGTACCTAGGTAAGGACTACTAGCCAGTCAGAAGCAGAGTACCATGCTAGCAGCTAGGTGAGCATTATAACGTGTGTTCCAAAGTGACCACGTTGGTCTCTGAAGTAAAGGCTGGACTACAATAGAGCTGTTTGGAGCAGTTGGTGAACAGTGTTTTCTGTTGGAGATGGTAAGTCCCTTTGGGGGGGGGACTCGGGGCTCTTTCACTTTGTAAACTTATAACATGCACAAAAAAGATACATAACACAATAAAGTGAAGGAAAAAGGTTAAAAAGCATAACATGAGCACTTAAAGACACAAATATAATAATAATAATTGTCCAACATTTTGTAAAATGACTACCCCTAACCACCCCACCACCCACTAAATACATGCACCTACATCTTCCACAAACCGAAGGACAACAACCGATTTCTTCTCTGTCGTGAAGAGTTTGTTACATTTATGATAGCAAATTAACTTTAATAGAAACTTTAATATACAAACACCAAACCACAGAAAACATAAGAAGAGGAAACTGAAAATGCATCATATAAATGAGTTAATATCAGTTCTCTTACGTTATGTCCGAGGGTCCAGGTTCTCTACTGAAGTATGGAGGATGATCATTGGACCAGTAACTCTTCACAGACTGACAGCCAGATACTACAGACTCTGGTCTCCGTCTGTTGTAGTGGGGTCTGCAAACACCAAGATTGCTCAAATCTTTAAATTCTCTTCTTTTAAAGCCAATTCTGAAGCTATTAACACACAAACTACTGCTACTGTCAATAAAGATGATTCAAAAAGTATAATAGTCCTTTTAGATTGGCGACTCTGTATCTGATCGCAGCCGGTATGAACAGACTGACTGGATAACATGGATAACATCTCCATCTCCTCACTGAATAACTTCTTTAGCAAGTTTTGTCTCTATGCTTTTTTAATAATAATAATAATTTTTATTATTATTATCTGCTCTAGCTTTTTCAACACTAAAGGTGCTGATATTATGCTCATTTTCAGGTTCATAATTGAATAAGAGGTTATATCAGAATAAGTTTACATGGTTTAATTTTGAAGAAACACCATATTTTTGTTGTACTGCACATTGCTGCAGCTCCTCTTTTCACCCTGTATGTTGAGCTCTCTGTTTTAGCTACAGAGTGAGACATCTCACTTCTGTTCCATCTTTGTTGGGAGTCGCACATGCTCAGTACCTAGGTAAGGACTACTAGCCAGTCAGAATCAGAGTATGAGGGTGTGTCCTGACAGTACCTAGGTAAGGACTACTAGCCAGTCAGGAGCAGAGTATGAGGGCGTGCCCTGACAGTACCTAGGTAAGGACTACTAGCCAGTCAGAAGCAGAGTATGAGGGCGTGTCCTGACAGTACCTAGGTAAGGACTACTAGCCAGTCAGAAGCAGAGTATGAGGGCGTGCCCTGACAGTACCTAGGTAAGGATTACTAGCCAGTCAGAAGCAGAGTATGAGGACGTGCCCTGACAGTACCTAGGTAAGGACTACTAGCCAGTCAGAAGCAGAGTATGAGGGCGTGTCCTGACAGTACCTAGGTAAGGACTACTAGCCAGTCAGAAGCAGAGTATGAGGGCGTGCCGTGACAGTACCTAGGTAAGGACTACTAGCCAGTCAGAAGCAGAGTATGAGGGTGTACCATGCTAGCAGCTAGGTGAGCATTATAACGTGTGTTCCAAAGTGACCACGTTGGTCTCTGAAGTAAAGGCTGGACTACAATAGAGCTGTTTGGAGCAGTTGGTGAACAGTGTTTTCTGGTGGAGATGGTAAGGCCCTTTGGGGGGGGGACTCGGGGCTCTTTCACTTTGTAAACTTATAACATGCACAAAAAAGATACATAACACAATAAAGTGAAGGGAAAAGGCTAAAAAGCATAATATGAGCACTTTAAGACACAAATATGATAATAATAATTGTCCAACATTTTGTAAAATGACTACCCCTAACCACCCCACCACCCACTAAATACATGCACCTACATCTTCCACAAACCGAGGGACAACACCCGATTTCTTCTCTGTCGTGAAGAGTTTGTTACATTTATGATAGCAAATTAACTTTAATAGAAATTTTAATATACAAACACCAAACCAGAAAACATAAGAAGAGGAAACTGAAAATGCATCATATAAATGAGTTAATATCAGTTCTCTTCGTTATGTCTGAGGGTCCAGGTTCTCTACTGAAGTATGGAGGATGATCATTGGACCAGTAACTCTTCATAGACTGACAGCAAGATACTACAGACTCTGGTCTCCGCCTGTTGTAGTGGGGTCTGCAAACACCAAGAGGTTTTTATTTTTATAGCTCGAATCTTTAAATTCTCTTCTTTTAAAGCCAATTCTGAAGCTATTAACACACAAACTACTGCTACTGTCAATAAAGATGATTCAAAAAGTATAATAGTCCTTTTAGATTGGCGACTCTGTATCTGATCGCAGCCGGTATGAACAGACTGACTGGATAACATGGATAACATCTCCATCTCCTCACTGAATAACTTCTTTAGCAAGTTTTGTCTCTATGCTTTTTTAATAATAATAATAATTTTTATTATTATTATCTGCTCTAGCTTTTTCAACACTAAAGGTGCTGATATTATGCTCATTTTCAGGTTCATAATTGAATAAGAGGTTATATCAGAATAAGTTTACATGGTTTAATTTTCAAAAACACCATATTTTTGTTGTACTGCACATTGCTGCAGCTCCTCTTTTCACCCTGTATGTTGAGCTCTCGGGTTTAGCTACAGAGTGAGACATCTCACTTTGTTGTTCCATCTTTGTTGGGAGTCGCACATGCTCACTACCTATGTAAGGACTACTAGCCAGTCAGAATCAGAGTATGAGGGTGTGTCCTGACAGTACCTAGGTAAGGACTACTAGCCAGTCAGAAGCAGAGTACCATGCTAGCAGCTAGGTGAGCATTATAACGTGTGTTCCAAAGTGACCACGTTGGTCTCTGAAGTAAAGGCTGGACTACAATAGAGCTGTTTGGAGCAGTTGGTGAACAGTGTTTTCTGTTGGAGATGGTAAGTCCCTTTGGAGGGGGGACTCGGGGCTCTTTCACTTTGTAAACTTATAACATGCACAAAAAAGATACATAACACAATAAAGTGAAGGAAAAAGGTTAAAAAGCATAACATGAGCACTTAAAGACACAAATATAATAATAATAATTGTCCAACATTTTGTAAAAGGACTACCCCTAACCACCCCACCACCCACTAAATACATGCACCTACATCTTCCACAAACCGAGGGACAACAACCGATTTCTTCTCTGTCGTGACAAGTTTGTTACATTTATGATAGCAAATTAACTTTAATAGAAACTTTAATATACAAACACCAAACCACAGAAAACATAAGAAGAGGAAACTGAAAATGCATCATATAAATGAGTTAATATCAGTTCTCTTACGTTATGTCCGAGGGTCCAGGTTCTCTACTGAAGTATGGAGGATGATCATTGGACCAGTAACTCTTCATAGACTGACAGCCAGATACTACAGACTCTGGTCTCCGTCTGTTGTAGTGGGGTCTGCAAACACCAAGAGGTTTTTATTTTTATAGCTCGAATCTTTAAATTCTCTTCTTTTAAAGCCAATTCTAAAGCTATTAACACACAAACTACTGCTACTGTCAATAAAGATGATTCAAAAGTATAATAGTCCTTTTAGATTGGCGACTCTGTATCTGATCGCAGCCGGTATGAACAGACTGACTGGATAACATGGATAACATCTCCATCTCCTCACTGAATAACTTCTTTAGCAAGTTTTGTCTCTATGCTTTTTTATAATAATAATAATTTTTTTATTATTATTATCTGCTCTAGCTTTTTCAACACTAAAGGTGCTGATATTATGCTCATTTTCAGGTTCATAATTGAATAAAGGTTATATCAGAATAAGTTTACATGGTTTAATTTTGAAGAAACACCATATTTTTGTTGTACTGCACATTGCTGCAGCTCCTCTTTTCACCCTGTATGTTGAGCTCTCTGTTTTAGCTACAGAGTGAGACATCTCACTTCTGTTCCATCTTTGTTGGGAGTCGCACATGCTCAGTACCTAGGTAAGGACTACTAGCCAGTCAGGAGCAGAGTATGAGGGCGTGCCCTGACAGTACCTAGGTAAGGACTACTAGCCAGTCAGAAGCAGAGTATGAGGGCGTGCCCTGACAGTACCTAGGTAAGGACTACTAGCCAGTCAGAAGCAGAGTATGAGGACGTGACGTGCCCTGACAGTACCTAGGTAAGGACTACTAGCCAGTCAGAAGCAGAGTATGAGGGCGTGCCCTGACAGTAGCTAGGTAAGGACTACTAGCCAGTCAGAAGCAGAGTATGAGGGCGTGCCGTGACAGTACCTAGGTAAGGACTACTAGCCAGTCAGAAGCAGAGTATGAGGGTGTACCATGCTAGCAGCTAGGTGAGCATTATAACGCAGGTTCCAAAGTGACCACGTTGGTCTCTGAAGTAAAGGCTGGACTACAATAGAGCTGTTTGGAGCAGTTGGTGAACAGTGTTTTCTGGTGGAGATGGTAAGTCCCTTTGGGGGGACTCGGGCTCTTTCACTTTGTAAACTTATAACATGCACAAAAAAGATACATAACACAATAAAGTAAAGGGAAAAAGCCAAAAAGCATAACATGAGCACTTAAAGACACAAATATAATAATGATAATCGTCCAACATTTTGTAAAATGACTACCCCTAACCACCCCACCACCCACTAAATACATGCACCTACATCTTCCACAAAACCGAGGGACAACAACCGATTTCTTCTCTGTCGTGACAAGTTTGTTACATTTATGATAGCAAATTAACTTTAATAGAAATTTTAATATACAAACACCAAGAAAACATAAGAAGAGGAAACTGAAAATGCATCATATAAATGAGTTAATATCAGTTCTCTTTACGTTATGTCTGAGGGTCCAGGTTCTCTACTGAAGTATGGAGGATGATCATTGGACCAGTAACTCTTCATAGACTGACAGCAAGATACTACAGACTCTGGTCTCCGTCTGTTGTAGTGGGGTCTGCAAACACCAAGAGGTTTTTATTTTTATAGCTCGAATCTTTAAATTCTCTTCTTTTAAAGCCAATTCTGAAGCTATTAACACACAAACTACTGCTACTGTCAATAAAGATGATTCAAAAAGTATAATAGTCCTTTTAGATTGGCGACTCTGTATCTGATCGCAGCCGGTATGAACAGACTGACTGGATAACATGGATAACATCTCCATCTCCTCACTGAATAACTTCTTTAGCAAGTTTTGTCTCTATGCTTTTTTTAATAATAATAATAATAATAATAATAATAATAATAATAATAATAATAATTATTATTATTATTATCTGCTCTAGCTTTTTCAACACTAAAGGTGCTGATGTTATGCTCATTTTCAGGTTCATAATTGAATAAGAAGTTATATCAGAATAAGTTTACATTGTTTAATTTTCAAAAACACCATATTTTTGTTGTACTGCACATTGCTGCAGCTCCTCTTTTCACCCTGTATGTTGAGCTCTCTGTTTTAGCTACAGAGTGAGACATCTCACTTCTGTTCCATCTTTGTTGTGAGTCGCACATGCTCAGTAGCTAGGTAAGGACTACTAGCCAGTCAGAAGCAGAGTATGAGGGCATGCTCTGACAGTGGCTAGGAAAGGACTACTAGCCAGTCAGAAGCAGAGTATGAGGGTGTGCCCTGACAGTACCTAGGTAAGGACTACTAGCCAGTCAGAAGCAGAGTATGAGGGTGTGCCCTGACAGTACCTAGGTAAGGACTACTAGCCAGTCAGAAGCAGAGTATGAGGGTGTGCCCTGACAGTAGCTAGGTAAGGACTACTAGCCAGTCAGAAGCAGAGTATGAGGGCGTGCTCTGACAGTGGCTAGGAAAGGACTACTAGCCAGTCAGAAGCAGAGTATGAGGGTGTGCCCTGACAGTACCTAGGTAAGGACTACTAGCCAGTCAGAAGCAGAGTATGAGGGTGTGCCCTGACAGTAGCTAGGTAAGGACTACTAGCCAGTCAGAAGCAGAGTATGAGGGTGTGCCCTGACAGTACCTAGGTAAGGACTACTAGCCAGTCAGAAGCAGAGTATGAGGGCGTGACCTGACAGTAGCTAGGTAAGGAGATGTTGGAGATGGTAAGTCCCTTTGGAGGGGGGACTTTGGGCTTTTTCACTTTGTAAATTTATAACATGCACAAAAAAGATATATATATAACACAATAAAGTGAAGGGAAAAAGCCAAAAAAATACATAATATGAGCACTTTAATACACAAATATGATAATAATTATTGTCCAACAATTTGTAAAATTACTACCCCTGACCCCCTTTTTGTGAATGTACCCGTGTCAAACTTTCGTTTAAAAGCATATTTAGGACGGAAGCACCACTTTTAAAATTTACTGTATTCTTGTTTTTCGGTCAAATGTCCTTTTGAATGGCAGTGCTAGGGGCACTTTTATGCTAGCCTCAAAATATTTATTTTTCAAACACTAAGAAGGCTCAACACAACATGAGACTTTGCTCCAAGTATCACCAGAGGCTCTACATGAACTCAGCATTGAGAACTAGAGGTGGTACGGCTCACAAAACCCACGGTTCGGTTCGTATCACGGTTTTAGGGTTACGGTTTTCGGTTCTGTACGGTTCTTGTTATTTTTTCTTTTAATCTTTAACACTTCCTATCCTGGCCTTTCCTGGGACACACACACACACACACACTCCTGGGCTGGGACACACAGTCATACGGTTTGATAAAGTACTTTTTGGACTTATCATTGCATTTACAATAACAAGCGTAGCTGTCAGGTCATTCTGTACATCTGTTTTTTCCTGCATCCACCATGTGTGTGTGTGTGGGTGTTTGTGTGTGTGTGTGTGTGTGTGTGTGTGTGTGTGTGTGTGTGTGTGTGTGTGTGTGTGTGTGTGTGTGTGTGTGTGTGTGTGTGTGTGTGTGTGTGTGTGTGTGTGTGTGTGTGTGTGTGTGTGTGTGTGTGTGTGTGTGTGTGTGTGTGTGTGTGTGTGTGCGCGTGTCAGTTGCGGGGAGAACTGAGCAGCCCCGCCCGCTGCAGAGAGCCGACAGGATCTAAACTGCAGGCGCTACAGCGACTTTAGAGTGAAACACATTACAGTACATTGATGTTAAATGTCTACAGGTTGGCAGGACGGCCTGAAATGTTTTGCACGGTCTTTCGCTGTAAGTTTTGTTGGTAACTTGTCCACACCTCTTCTTTCGCGCAAAAAAGGGAAACACAGCTGTCTGAGGTCACGGGCACGAGGTAGAGCTGACGGGTTCGGGCAAAGATCTTCAGCTCTACCTCGTCGGGTTCGGTCTTAATTTCTATTATTTTACACGGGCTCGTGCCGGGCTCGGGCTTGCGCTTCGGGTTGCCATGGTAAATGTGCGGTCAGCTGATGCGTTTCGATTAGCGTGAAAATGGATCCTGAGGAGGTGAAACGGAGACTGGTCTCTGGAGGACTTAGCCGGTTTCTTTGTTCCAACTTCCAAGTGGCCTATAGCCTCCGTTATTCATGAATAAATGATGTTAAAACATGTAGAAATTACTCATCTTTTACGAAAGACAAAGGTGCTGTGTGCGTGCGGCGCAGTCTCTTTTTTCTTTCTCTCCCTTTTCCGCCGAGTGGTGCGTGTGCCCGCTCGCGGTGTGAAGCGCGTGTCCGCGCTATTCGCCGACACTCTTGACTGTTGATAGGCGGCCTTTTGTACAGTCGGGCTGTGAAAGGGTTCGGGCTTTTAAAAAGCTGTCAATCAAAATGTACTTGTCGGGCCGAACTCTGTCGGGCTCGGGCCTTTTCGGGCCATACTTTTAAGGCCTGATTACAGCTCTAGCACGAGGCTACATTGCGCATGCGTCGAACCGTGCGGCACACACACACACACACTCTGAACCGAGACAAGCAGACCGAGCGGTTCGTATGTGTTTTCATGAACCGTACCACCCCTATTGAGAACATTGGTTGTGTACCCAGAGTTTACTAAAAAGAAAGGTTTTAACAGGTTCCTCTTTTTGTTTTGTCGTTAGTGAAAAACAATATTGACCTTGTAGTTGAAAAAGGAGCCTCATATAACAATGACATTTCGTCATATGGAGTCTGTTCATTTGCATTCGGAGATCGACTCTTTTGGACTGGGAAATGGCGGATTGCGTAAACAACTGCTATCGTGAGTTGCTCAAAACCTTTTTTTTTAGTAAACTCTGGTTACACAACAATGTTGTCAACGCTTTTGTTAAGGTGTAGAGCCCCTGGTGATACTTGGAGCAAAGTCTCATGTTGTGTCGAGCCTTGTCAGTCTTTTATAAATAGCTATTTTGATGCGATCATAGTAGTGCCCCGAGCACTCCAATTCAAAAGGTCATTTGACCGAAAAAATATACAGTAAATCAAAAGTGGCGCTTCCGTCCTAATTATGCTTTTAAACGAAAATTTGACTTGTGTACATTCACAAAAAGACCCTAGGTTGCATTTTGGCGAGAGTTACAGTTTAAGACACGTATATGATAATAATAATAATTTTCCAACATTTTGTAAAATTGCTATGTTATTCATATTCACATTTAATTCTCAATAAAAAAAATTTAAAGCCAATTCTGAAGCTGTAAACAAACTTCTGCCAATATTTAGAAAGTTTAAAAGTTTATATTAATCGTTTAGATTAATTACAGTTTTTCTAGGTGACTGACAGCTGTCACAGATTCAAAGAGGAAGATCGAATAAATGATTTCTCCTCTCTGTCATAAAAATATTTGTTAAACTTAAGTTAGCAAATAAACTTTATTACACAAGGACAAAATCAACTGAAACATTAGCACAAAAAAATCTTGGCAGATGAAACTGAGTGAAATAAATGAGTTGGTATCAGTTCTCTTACTTTGTGTCTGAGGGTCCAGGTTCAGTACTGAAGTCTGGAGGAAGAATCCGATCCAAATCACTCATCTTCTGATCTGAAGTCAGTCTGAGAGGTAAAACAGCAACACTGACTGGGAGCTCACAACACAAGAATCACAAGAGTCATAAGCAAGTCCACACACACACACACAGACGCGCGCACATGCACACCTCTTTCTCTACCTTCAACAATTTTTTTATTAAATGACTTGTTGAAATATCAAGACTTGACCAAAACTGTCTCAAAGCTCAGAGAACAGTAAACGTGTTGTTACAGTTCTGTTTGAATTCAGTCTGTAATGAAAATCTTCCTTTTATCTAGTCACACACACACACACACACACACACACACACACACACACACACACACACACACACACACACACACACACTCCTGCCTCAGCCTTCAGTTTCCTCCTCCTCCTCTCTTCTGGTCTCACTAAATGGAGTCTCACCTGACTCTACTCTTCCTGTTTGTGTGTGTGTGTGTGTGTGTGTGTGTGTGTGTGTGTGTGTGTGTGTGTGTGTGTGAGTCTCGGCTCATTGTTGATGTAACAGCTCCACCTGCTGTCCAAAGTAACAAACTACCAGCTGAAGGCTGACTTCACCATGAAAAAAAAAATGAAAAATTGGATATTTGAACCCATTTTTCTGTTTTTCCGAATGTCCGTTTGTGCTCAGAATATTGAACTGATGAGCGTTACACGGACCGTTAGGCACCACATTTTTCTCATCCCTGACAGATGCTGCTCGGTGTTCAACAACACCTACTTTGAGCCATTTACGTCAGATTTTGTAACCTGTGTATGTCCGACTATCATACTACATGTCTACATATCTACATGTTCCGTTTTTCAGAGCTAATTGGGTGGGACAGTATAAATATATAAATATATAAATAAGGACCATGTCTATAGGACAGGACATGTTCTACTGGTTGGACAATATAAAATATATAAATAAGGACCATGTCTACAGAACAGGACATGTTCTACTGGTTGGACAGTATAAAATATATAAATAAGGACCATGTCTACAGAACAGGACATGTTCTACTGGTTGGACAGTATAAAATATATAAATAAGGACCATGTCTACAGAACAGGACATGTTCTACTGGTTGGACAGCATCAAATATATAAATAAGGACCATGTCTACAGGACAGGACATGTTCTACTGGTTGGACAGTATAAAATATATAAATAAGGACCATGTCTACAGAACAGGACATGTTCTACTGGTTGGACAGCATCAAATATATAAATAAGGATCCATGTCTACAGAACAGGACATGTTCTACTGGTTGGACAGTATAAAATATATAAATAAGGACCATGTCTACAGAACAGGACATGTTCTACTGGTTGGACAGTATAAAATATATAAATAAGGACCATGTCTACAGAACAGGACATGTTCTACTGGTTGGACAGCATCAAATATATAAATAAGGACCATGTCTACAGAACAGGACATGTTCTACTGGTTGGACAGTATAAAATATATAAATAAGGACCATGTCTACAGAACAGGACATGTTCTACTGGTTGGACAGCATCAAATATATAAATAAGGACCATGTCTACAGGACAGAACATGTTCTACTGGTTGGACAGCATCAAATATATAAATAAGGACCATGTCTACAGAACAGGACATGTTCTACTGGTTGGACAGTATAAAATATATAAATAAGGACCATGTCTACAGAACAGGACATGTTCTACTGGTTGGACAGTATAAAATATATAAATAATGACCATGTATACAGAACAGGACATGTTCTACTGGTTGGACAGTATAAAATATATAAATAATGACCATGTATACAGAACAGGACATGTTCTACTGGTTGGACAGTATAAAATATATAAATAAGGACCATGTCTACAGAACAGGACATGTTCTACTGGTTGGACAGTATAAAATATATAAATAAGGACCATGTCTACAGAACAGGACATGTTCTACTGGTTGGACAGTATAAAATATATAAATAAATAAGGACCATGTCTACAGAACAGGACATGTTCTACTGGTTGGACAGCATCAAATATATAAATAAGGACCATGTCTACAGAACAGGACATGTTCTACTGGTTGGACAGTATAAAATATATAAATAAGGACCATGTCTACAGAACAGGACATGTTCTACTGGTTGGACAGCATCAAATATATAAATAAGGACCATGTCTACAGGACAGGACATGTTCTACTGGTTGGACAGCATCAAATATATAAATAAGGACCATGTCTACAGGACAGGACATGTTCTACTGGTTGGACAGCATCAAATATATAAATAAGGACCATGTCTACAGAACAGGACATGTTCTACTGGTTGGACAGTATAAAATATATAAATAAGGACCATGTCTACAGAACAGGACATGTTCTACTGGTTGGACAGTATAAAATATATAAATAAGGACCATGTCTACAGAACAGGACATGTTCTACTGGTTGGACCGGCCAATGAAATATGATCATTACAGCGTTTCAAGCTCTAAATCAAACACAACTAAACCACACAGCCAACGGACGGGACGCAGCACTCCACATAATAAACTAAATATTGTGCATACTTATTGCGACACTTTCAATATATTGTGATAATGATATTGAGTTTATTTATCTTGCACAACTAACAGTAAAACAAGTTTAATAAAAAGCAGAACTCCTGATAAGTGTCTGTGGGCTGTTTGTGTCTCTGTCCGTGATGTCGACGTTCTTTCCCTGATTCAGTCTGGTTTCTTCATATGTAGATGCAGCGTAACATTCACAACACAGAGACACTGATCCATAGAGGACCATCACACCAGCTCACAGTTACATATTCATTGATTTAGTTAGAGAATAAGAGAGCTGTGAAAGAGAAGTTGTTCTAAATTGACTTTTCTGGATAAATAAAGGTTATAAAAAACATTGGGCCTCATTCACCAATATCTTCCTAAGTTTTCTCTTAAATATGTTCTTAAGAAGGTTTCTAAGAAAAGTCTACGTCGGATTCATGACGTGTTCTTAAACAGCAGATTTGTTCGCATCTGTGTTCTTAGGATTAAGGAGTCCCACGTCTTCCTAACTGAAAGCGCGTGCCAGTTGTTCCTAATTAGCATAAGAAAACGCCCGCAAATTCCCATATAAGGACATGAGACTTCCTGTGCACCTCCTGGGAGACAGGTTTTCTGAGATTGTCGGAGCCGCGGTGGAAGTTCAAATAACAAGAGACATATTTACTTTAGTAAAAGTATAAGGTGTCCACTACTACAAACAAGGCCTGGCTTTTAAAAAAAGTTCCTATCCTAACCAGCATAAAACGGAAATATGTTGTTAGAACCGGAATGCGGTTGGTTTTATTCATGGATGTATTTTATTTTCTTTAACCATGCAAGTAAGCAAATAAAGTGTGAAGCAGCGCAAATGTGGAGATGTGAAGAGGTCCAACCAAATAAATAAGATATGAACACAGCCTGGCGGAGGAGTAAACGACGCTGTGGAGAGAAATAGATATAGCAACTTTGATTTAAAAACGGGAATAATAAAAACAAACGTTTTCATTTTCACTTTTACCGGAGGCTGTATTACCGAGGGTTAGCGGCGCTGCGCCCGGGCTCTGGAGCACCGGAGCCGGCTTGGATCAGCGGTGCCCCATATATACAGTATCTATGGCAACCCATATATACAGTATCTATGGCAACCCATATATACAGTATCTACGGCAACCCATATATACAGTATCTACGGCAACCCATATATACAGTATCTATGGCAACCCATATATACAGTATCTATGGCAACCAAACTTCACTGGTGAGACAAACGTGTGACGGTCAAGGGGGTAAGCTTCGCTTCAGAACTCGAGCCATCATGGCGCCATTTTGTTGCTAACTGGCCATCACCTCCTGTTAGCATTCCGCTGACCGCCATTTCTTTTTTACTTGACTGCGAATAACTTTACATCTGAAGCGTTTAAAGACTCTATTTGTCCGTTGTTTAGTTCCAAAGAAACACGACAATGTATAAAAGGCTCCATTACCTTGTAGCTCACGTTATGGCTCCGTAGCAGACGCTTTTATAAAAATAAGCTAACGATTGTGTCATAACCACGAGACTTACTGTCACACAGTAGAGGAATTACCGTATAGTACAGGAGAAGCTCGCAGGCAGTTTCGACTTACATGAGATGTTTAGGTTTAATTACTAATGTTAACTAGCATGTTAGTGATCAATAATTAGCCTGTGCCCATGTTATCTCCTTACATACACCTACAGTCTCCGTATCTGTAAGATTGGGAATGATTGAGATTTCTCTCGGCACAGCTACCAGAAGACTTACAACTTTCAGACACGTTGCTCACGTCACATTCTCTCAGTTGGAGGCTGCGCAGTAAAGCTGGCCATCACCGGAAAAGTGCTTCTAATAGCCTTCACTGGTCTCCGTCCAGAGCAACGGGGTCTATTGGTCCATTATATACTGTCTATGGTGACGGGGTGGGGGAACTGATCAGAAAATGTAACGGAACAGTGTATAAATGTAATGGAGTAGAAAGTATAGATAATTTCTGCAAAATGTAACAAAGTAAAAGTTAAAAGTAGGCTATGCACTATTGATTCTACTTAAGTAAACTACAGATACGTGAAAAATGTACTTAAGTACAGTTACGAAGAATTTGTACTTTGTTACATTCTACCACTGCATTTTGGCCCTATAAATAGCGATCAACCACCAAATAACGCAGGATTTAATCAGTTTAATTGCTGATGTAAATTGCAGTGTTAGTGTTTTTTTGCATAATATGATTTTGTTTTCAACAAATGATCAGAAATACATTACAGTACAATACTATCATTGTAAACGACCGTAGAATTAAATAAAATGCAGTAAGCAATCATTTGGAGCAAATTGTCATCAATCAAATGTGCGTAAGAGTGCTTTTCAGTGTTCGTAGATTTTGGTCTTAGCTAAGAACAAATCCAAGTTAAGAAAACATTAGTGAATGCCAGAATCTTCGTAAAAAGTGCGTAAGAAGGGTTTAAGAACACATTTCTTCGTAAGAACGGTTGGTGAATGAGGCCCAATGAGTAGACTAACAAGCTCCATGTGGGTGAGAAAGTGACTAATCACAAGAGAGCCAGTGCTTCCCTTGGTTTCTGCCCAAAAGTTGTCAAAACTCAGTTTCATTAGCACAGCAGAAATCCTCTCTGAAAGCATAGTGACCAGTGAGAGGGTGGATTTCCCTCCAGTGCTCCCAAAGCAGACACTCTCATGTGTGTGTTATCTGCTCCGTATCCTTGCTGCTTAGTTTGATACATGCAGGAGCCATTCTTCACCTCTCCCTAGGTCTTGTCTGTTGCTCACAGTCACTGTACAACTTGATTTTTTAATTGCTGCGTGAAGACTAATATCTGCGCATGTGAAATAATATTATTTGCTTGCAGGACCATAACCCTGACACCATGCTCAGATTATGCTGCCATTTAAAGTGGCATGCATGAAAAAAGGTTTTCTTCACTAATTCTACGCAACACTTAATGAGTAACATGATACACACATTGTCATTTTGCAAGTGAAGTATTTAGTACACTTTATTGTGGGGTGAGCATATTGTTAGTACTACTGTGAAGTCCATCCACACATCGGATGCAGTTTAGCCAGTTATGACTAATGGATCTTTGACAGACAAGTCACTGCTAAAATCATTGTAGCCGAGATACTGCCATGAAAGGAAATGTTTTTTTTTTTGTGCATTCCAAAATGTTGCTTCTTGTAAAGTTAAATTAGAGGCAAAATGAGGCTTGTAGGATGTAACTGGATTTTTGAAGGTTTGGTGAAAATATGAGCTTTATGCTCCGTCCTCCTCTTCCTTCAAAGTCAAAGTCAGTCTGAGAGGTAAACCAGGAACACTGACTGGGAGCTCACAACATGCAAATTACAGGCAAGACCGCAACACACACACACACACACACACACACACACACACACACACACACACACACACACACACACACACACACACACACACACACACACACACACACACACAGGAATGAGTGAATGACGTCACTCCCGCTCCATTTACAACTGTTTTTATCATTGTGGGGTTAATAACTAAGCCAGGTTAGCCATCGTTAGCAATAACAGTTTATAACTCGGCTCAGATATCTGAGATCAGGGGTTATGTTTCAGACTTTGACCTCGGAAAATTTGAATTGCGAGTGTAAAATGTAACGTTCTAACTGTATATTACATTAAAAACATCAAGAACTCCGTCAGTTATCTTTAAATCTGTTTTCTGGGTCTACAGCAGGTTTAATGTGTATTATTATATATTAATTATTCAGCCAATCAACTCTTTGTGTCCAGATGAATCAAACTGTTGAGTTCATTCTAACATTTCTTTCCTCTCCAGTCCACAAGGAGAAAACAGACTCAGAGACTTTGAGAGTAAAATAATAAATGTTGGATTACCTCTCACCCTGCCTCAGCCTTCAGTTTCCTCCTCCTCCTCTCTTCTGGTCTCACTAAATGGAGTGTCACCTGACTCTACTCTTCCTCTTCTCACTGTAAGGTTCTGCAGCTACAGGTGTGGTAGTGTACCTTGATCTGCTCCTCCCCCTCTTCATTTACAGGAAATCAACTGAGTTTTTCTAAGAGTGTGTGTGTTGTGTGTTGGAGACTCGGCTTCACCATCTGGCCTTTCCTCTAAATTCCTGCCACTGGAAGTTACACTGACGAGGAATCTACCTCGGTGGTTGGTACATACATACTGTACACAAACATATATATTAAACATTATTATGAAATGTATGACCGGGTCCCCCGGGAGATACTGTGGGAGGTGCTGCGGGAGTATGGGGTGAGGGGGTCTCTTCTCAGGGCCATCCAATCTCTGTACAACCAAAGCGAGAGCTGTGTCCGGGTTCTCGGTAGTAAGTCGGACTCGTTTCAGGTGAGGGTTGGCCTCCGCCAGGGCTGCGCTTTGTCACCAATCCTGTTTGTAGTATTTATGGACAGGATATCGAGGCGTGGTCGGGGTGGGGAGGGGTTGCAGTTTGGTGGGCTGGGGATCTCATCGCTGCTCTTTGCAGATGATGTGGTCCTGATGGCATCATCGGCCTGCGACCTTCAGCACTCACTGGATCGGTTCGCAACCGAGTGTGAAGCGGTTGGGATGAGGATCAGCACCTCTAAATCTGAGGCCATGGTTCTCAGCAGGAAACCGATGGAATGCCTTCTCCAGGTAGGGAATGAGTCCTTACCCCAAGTGAAGGAGTTCAAGTATCTTGGGGTTGTGTTCGCGAGTGAGGGACAATGGAGCGGGAGATTGGTCGGAGAATCGGGCGCAGCGGGTGCGGTATTGCATTCAATCTATCGCACCGTTGTGACGAAAAAGAGAGCTTAGCCAGAAGGCAAAGCTCTCGATCTACCGTCAGTTTTCGTTCCTACCCTCACCTATGGTCATGAAGGCTGGGTCATGACCGAAAGAACGAGATCCAGGGTACAAGCGGCTGAAATGGGTTTCCTCAGGAGGGTGGCTGGCGTCTCCCTTAGAGATAGGGTGAGAAGCTCACTCATCCGTGAGGAGCTCGGGAGTAGAGCCGCTGCTCCTTTGCGTCGAAAGGAGCCAGTTGAGGTGGTTCGGGCATCTGGTAAGGATGCCCCTGGGCGCCCCCCTAGGGAGGTGTTCCAGGCACGTCCAGCTGGGAGGAGGCCTCGGGAAGACCCAGGACTAGGTGGAGGGATTATATCTCCAACCTGGCCTGGGAACGCCGATCCCCAGTCGGAGCTGGTTAATGTTGCTCGGGAAAGGGAAGTTTGGGGTCCCCTGTTGGAGTTGCTCCCCCGCGACCCGACACCGGATAAGCGGACGAAGATGGATGGATGGATGGATGGATGGATGGATTATGAAATAAACAATAAATACAGAAACAAATATAAACTAAATAGTTGTTTAACACGGGAGGAAAGAGGCTGAATGGCTGAGTGCATGATGGGTAAAACATAATATAGTCTATGTGCAGCAGGCAGATGAATAGTGATGATGTGTATAGTGAACATGATTAGGAGTTTATCTTAAAATATATATTCTTAGCTCTGTGACTCCAATGTTCAGAACATGAGAGGCAACAACTGAGGCTGGACTTGGAGAAAAAGTCCTGATTCATTAAGTTCTAGGGCTGAAACCAAACATTATTTTATTATTCATTCATCTATGTGTAACAGGCTGTATATAGGATATGTTAAATTACTATAATATGTTTAAAATGTGATTAACACACTTTATGGTTAAACAGACTCAGTGACGCAGTGGAAGAAGTACTCCAAACTATTAATACTACACGGTGAAAATACGCAGTCCATCGTCCTGATTCAGTCTGGTTTCTTCATATGTAGATGCAGCGTAACATACACAACACAGAGACACTGATCCATAGAGGACCATCACACCAGCTCACAGTTACATATTCATTGATTTAGTTAGAGAATAAAAGAGCTGAGTCATGTTGTCTCCACATCAGTCCTGTCAGTGAATAGACCGACCGACACTAACTGCTGCAGACAGCTTTCTGATCTTCAACACAAGAGTCCTTAACACTTCCTCAGGAAATAAGAAGTGAAGTAGAAACATTATATTTAACTTTACAGAGCCAGAAACTAACCCTGAAGAGATGAAAGACAGACTTGGTGTTAAAGTATCAAACAGCAACTTACAGTTTCTTCAAACAGTCCAAAGAGTTGACAGAGAACAACTCAGGTGAGTTGGTTTTTTCTGATGAGTCACAGCTCCACCTGTCAGGAAGCAGATTTTCACAATAAGAGCTTGGTTTCATCTCTCTGTGTAACTGTGGTTGTTGTCAGTGTCTGTTCTTCCTTTGTCCCGTGAATGCAACACAAGAAACTTTCAACACGTTGAGTTCCAACATGTATAAAATGTGATGAACAAACTTTATCGTTAAACAGACTCAGTGATGCAGTGGAAGAAGTACTCCAAACTATTAATACTACACGGTGAAAATAAACAGGGAGAGGCAAAGAGAAGTTGTTCTCATTGACTTACCGGGATAAATAAAGGTTATAAAAAAATGAGTAGACTAACGAGCTCCATGTGGGTGAGAAAGTTACTAATCACAAAAGGGCCAGTGCCAAAAGTTGTCCAAACTCAGTTTCATTAGCACAGCAGAAATCCACTCTGAAAGCATAGTGACCAGTGAGAGTGTATTTCCCTCCAGTGCTCCCAAAGCAGACACTCTCATGTGTGTGTTATCTGCTCCGTATCCTTGCTGCTTAGTTTGATACATGCAGGAGCCATTCTTCACCTCTCCCTAGGTCTTGTTTGTTGCTCGCAGTCACTGTACAACTTGATTTTTTAATTGCTGCGTGAAGACTAATATCTGCGCATGTGAAATAATATTATTTGCTTGCAGGACCATAACCCTGACGCCATGCTCAGATTATGCTGCCATTTAAAGTGGCATGCAAGAAAAAAGGTTGTCTTCACTAATTATACGCAACACTTAATGAGTAACATGATACACAAATTGTCATTTTGCAAGTGAAGTATTTAGTACACTTTATTGTGGGGTGAGCATATTGTTAGTACTACTGTGAAGTCCATCCACACATCGGATGCAGTTTAGCCAGTTATGACTAATGGAGCTTTGACAGACAAGTTACTGCTAAAATCATTGTAGCCGAATACTGCCATGAAAGGAAATAGAAATATACCTATTGTTGTGTTTGCTTTTTGTTTGCATTCTAAAATGTTGCTTCTTGTAAAGTTAAATTAGAGGCAGAATGAGGCTTGTAGGATGTAACTGGATTAATAAAAAAAGAAGGTTTGGGTGCCCAGATAGCTCAGTTGGTAGAGAGGGCACCCATATATAGAGGTTTACTCCTCGACGCAGCGGGCCAGGGTTCGACTCTGACCTGCTGCCCTTTGCTGCATGTCATTCCCTCTCTCTCCCCTCTCATGTCTTCATCTGTCCTGTCACATTAAAGGCCTAAAATGCCCCAAAAAATATTCTTAAAAAAAAAAAAAAAAAATCTACTAAGGTTTTGGGAAAATATGAGCTTAATTTACAGACTATGGTCCGTCTTCCTCTTCCTCCAAAGTCAGTCAGTCTGAGAGGTAAAACAGGAACACTGACTGGGAGCTCACAACATTCAGAGGAAACAAGTTTGAACAAGAGTCACATGCAAGACCGCACACACACACACACACACACACACACACACACACACACACACACACACACACACACACACACACACACACACACACACACACACACACACACACACACACACACACACACACACACACACACACACACACACACACACACACACACACACACACACACACACACACACACACACACACACACACACACACAGTATACAGTTAAGTAAAACCATCCACAACTTGGTCAGTTATCTTTAAATCTGTTTTCTGGGTCTACAGCAGGTTTAATGTGTATTATTATATATTTATTATTCAGCCAATCAGCTCTTTGTGTCCAGATGAATCAAACTGTTGAGTTCATTCTAACATTTCTTTCCTCTCCAGTCCACAGGGAGAAAACAGACTCAGAGACTTTGACAGTAAAATAATAAATGTTGGATTACCTCTCACCCTGCCTCAGCCTTCAGTTTCCTCTTCCTGTTCTCTTCACACTTCTGTTAACTGTTGTGTGGTTTGTGTTGTATATTCTTCATATTCCTGCTGAATACAAATTGCGCTTTGGGACAAAGAATGAACTGAACTGAAATGGAGTCTCAACTTCCTGTTCTCATGTACCAGATCTGCTCCTCCCCCTCTTCATTTACAGGAAATCAGCTGAGTTTATCTAAAAGTGTGTGTACGTGTGTGTGTGTGTGTGTGTGTGTGTGTGTGTGTGTGTGTGTGTGTGTGTGTGTTGTTGATGTAACAGCACCACCTGCTGTCCAAAGTAACAAACTACCAGCTGAAGGCTGACTTCACCATCTGGCCTTTCCTCTAAATTCCTGCCACTGGAAGTTACACTGACGAGGAATCTACCTCGGTGGTTGGGGCATACATAGTGTACACAAACACATATATTAAACATTATTATGAAATAAACAATGAATACAGAAACAAATATTAACTAAATAGATGTTTAACATGAGAGAAAAGAGTCTGAATGGTTGAGTGCATGATGGGTAAAACATAATCTATGTGCAGCAGGCAGATGAATAGTGATGATGTGTATAGTGAACATGATTAGGAGTTTATCTTAAAATATATATTCTTAGCTCTGTGACTCCAATGTTCAGAACATGAGAGGCAACAACTGAGGCTGGACTTGGAGAAAAAGTCCTGATTCATTAAGTTCTAGGGCTGTAACTAACCATTATTTTATTTCTAAGGATTATTTTCTAGAGTGATCCATTAACCGTTTGGTCTATAAGATGTCAGAAAATATGAGAAAATGTCCATCAGGTGAAGTCTGTAAATGTCTTGATTTGTCTGAAACTCAAAGATATTTAGATTAACACAGTGGTGTAGTCTACGTGATACACAGGTATACCCAGTATACCCACTAAGAAAGCTCCAGGATTTCCATATACCCAGTTAAAAATGCCCAATGACACGCAACAACATACTTTCAACTATAATTTTGATATATTTTTAATTGTCATCTGTGTTTTTCTTCTTCAAATAGGCTAAATAAAGTTTTTTCCACCGTAAATTGGTGCATAAAAGTGTCAGAATACAGTAAATTAAGTCTTTGATGCTCAAAACTTCCCTGGGGGAGGACACCCAGACCCCTACTACGATATGCCCCCCCTCCCCCAAAGGAAGATTCTGTCCAATATATGTATATACAGTACAGTATAGCCACTACAATAGACCAGTGTTCCCCAAGGGGTACTTTGGAGGACTGCAGGGGGACACCAAGTTTTTGTCACTTTTTATCACTATTTTCGCCCTTTTCCTTCCTTCATTCCTTTTTTGTACTTTCTTCTTTTTTTCTCTAAGTTTGTTGAAGTTTTCGCTTTTTTTCAAAAAAT
The DNA here is from genome assembly GCF_004354835.1 of Perca flavescens. Classification (NCBI taxonomy): domain Eukaryota; kingdom Metazoa; phylum Chordata; class Actinopteri; order Perciformes; family Percidae; genus Perca; species Perca flavescens. The sequence goes on from NC_041352.1 coordinate 27,562,825, forward strand.
AATTCTGCCTTTTACAAGGTTTTTGTCACTTTTTCAAAGTTAGTCTTCCTTCCTTTTTTGCAAGTCTTTCTCTAGTTTTTCTCGCTGGCTCACTCCGGATTTCCACTGAATGCAGAACGGCTGCAGACCGGCTCCGCTGCTCCGCCGTCCGTCAGTACCCACCAGGTCCGGATTCGTTGCAGCCATGACCACTGACTGTATATATGTATATTGAAGTGATACTGACCACTGACTGTATATATGTATATTGAAGTGATACTGACCACTGACTGTATATATGTATATTGAAGCGATCCTGGCGTTAAAGACCAGCTGATCGCTGCCTGATTCTTTGAAATGAATGGCCACATTGCATTGTGGGATAGGCCTATCGGCTTTGAATGCTTCCTGCTCGGATCATATCGTAATGTTCTATATTACAGCAAATACTGTAATATTTCACCGGTAATAAGACCAAAATAATATTATTAAAGTAAAGAAATGAATACAATGATAACATCTAAATAAATGTTGATAGATGTAGCATTATAGTTTAAAAAATATAAATCAACAAAAAAAGCAATCCAGCTTCCCTGGCCGAAATATACCGAAATAATAACATAAAAAGAAATACATATAAACCATGATACTATCTCGTGAATAATGTTGATTAAAACAGCGGTTATTGGGCTAAAAATACCAATAACTGTCACAGATTTCGAGTTAATGGGCGGGGGCGTGTTTTTTTTTTCGTCGATATCCGACGGTGAGGGAATAACATGAATGTCTATCTGACGGACCCCCCTCGTCGAAAAATAACGTCAAGGGTACCCCTATTTCGTTGAAACTTGACGCCAGGGTCCTTGACCATGCGTCATACATTTGACGAGTAGGGAGTGAGACTGTGTTGCCCAACGAGATCTCACGAGGACCTCACGAGATCTCGCGAATTCACGTAGAATAGAACCACAAAACCAACAACAGTTAGTTTCCATCCAGAGGAGTAGAGGGAAACGGCTCTGTGCTGTGTTTTCAAGGTGTAGTGCAGGGAAATATGATCCGCCGTGAGCACGGTGTATTTTATTTTGAAAATTAACCAGATATTTTATTTTGTTTCTGTGCTCGACTTCCTGTGCCGCATAATCTGCCATGTGCTGAATTGCTGCGGAGCTCTCCAGCGCTCGGCAACAATAGAAGCTCTACGATCTGCTGTGGAGGGCGGCGGACCACGGAGTTGGGGCGCAGTCGTTCTGCAGTCAGTGGAAATACACACTATACTGGCCTCACTGAGTGTAGAGCTACTGAGTTATCCAGCAAGTTTACAACCACCAGGCTAGGACCAACAAAGGACGGTGATGCAAGAAATCTTCATTCCTTTTCTCCTTTCCTTTATTTATGCCGTAAAAGGGCATTGCCTTCGTGTGGGTAAGAAATAACTATTAAGCAAGTGAAAAAGCCAACTTGTCCCGAGACAGCAAAACCGAACAACCTTTCACGTTGACTTCTCGTGTGTCTGCCCGATAAACAGGAAGTAAGCGGTTAACTCACCCAAACGTAGCCTACATTTCAATACTAGTTATGACCAATAGATGGCGCTCTACAAATGATAAGTGAACGCTGTGTACAAGAACAGACATGAAATCTAGGTCTGCTCAGAGCATGACACACACATTGTACACACAATACACACAAATACACACACTGACTTTAATGGAAACCATAATTACTCCAACTGGGGTCAGTTTCTGATACTGTTTTTCACCAATTCTTGACTTACTTCCTCCTTTCTACCGACTTTTTCCAAGTTTTTATGTTTTTTTAAAACGTATTTATTGCCTTTTTCATCAGTATTTAAATGTTTTCATAGGGCTGTCAAAATTAACGCTAATTTTTTGCGTTAATTTTGCGTTAAGTTTTTAATATTTAACTCGTTAAAAAAAATTAACGAAATGAACGCAGCTGTGTTTGTTTACTTCATGTGGCGGCTGAGAAACGTGTCGCCTACATAACAGCAGGCGGCGCTACTCTGTATTGTTGCCCAAGTAATGAAAACCGCAGCTGATTGGACAAACAGCGTCACATGGGTTTGTTTTCTCCGGATATTGAGAGCCAGACTGTCATGGCGGCCGCTCAGAATACGATCTCATATTGTACTAAAATAGTTCACTGAAACATGTTTCTGAAAACATTTTAAGCGAGAAATAGGCCGTGCAGTTGCTGAATCTGTCTTCATTTCAGCTCAACAAAGGTCAGTTTAAAGATTTCCGTCCAGATTTTGAGAGACTCTAGTCACCTCATCCTGCTCACCATTTCCAGGTGAGTCCCGACTGCCCTGCCGCCGACTGAACTCTCGGCTCGTTGGAGATGAACTGAACTCTCGGCTCGTTGGAGATGAACTGAACTCTCGGCTCGTTGGAGATGAACTGAACTCTCGGCTCGTTGGAGATGAACTGAACTCTCGGCTCGTTGGAGATGAACTGCTCCTCGCCTGTAAAGTAGACGAGAGCAGGCGACAGCAGACAGTTTCTAGCCATTTCCAGCAACCTTCAGCAGGACTAAATAAGCCAAATTGTTGCTGCTGTTGTTCTGAAAGATATTAAACATTCTGAACTTAAAACCTTTCATTCTTCATATTTGCAAAGTTAAGTGATTTAGCATTTAAATATCCATTATTACAAGCTTCAGTCTCAATTTAAAAAAGCGATTAATCGCGATTAATTACAGCAAATTGTGCAATTAATTAGTTAATTTTTTTTTTTATCGATTGACAGCCTTAGTTTTTCAGTTGCAAGGCTGTTGTTTGGTAAATCAGGGGGTACACTGCACCACTGATTTAATATGATATAAACAGAGAAAAGCAGCAAATGTCCATATTTCCATATTTTTTTCTCTCTTCTCCAGACTCTTATTGTGAAAGCGAGGCTGCCGCTCTTCTCCAGACTCTTATTGTGAAAAGAGTCTGCTGCTCTTAGTCTGCTGCTCTTCTCCAGACTCTTATTGTGAAAGCGAGTCTGACGCTCTTCTCCAGACTCTTATTGTGAAAGTGAGTCTGCTGCTCTTCTCCAGACTCTTATTGTGAAAGCGAGTCTGCTGCTCTTCTCTCCTCCAGACTCTTATTGTGAAAGTGAGTCTGCTGCTCTTCTCCAGACTCTTATTGTGAAAGCGAGTCTGCCGCTCTTCTCCAGACTCTTATTGTGAAAGCGAGTCTGCCTCTTCTTCTCTTAGACTCTTATTGCTCCAGACTTATTGAAAAACGAGGCCGGAAGTGTTGTAGTATCTTGACCCTGACAGGTGGGAAGATGTCTTCTTCTTTCAGAGAGGTGAAACGCCGTTTTTCGGCTTTTGTCCGTTGGTTTCACGTCACAGCTGCGGAGGAATCACCCGTGGGAGGACGGCGCTTGTCACGCGCACAGACAGGTACCGTTGCTATGGTTACTGTGTTGCTGTGTGTAGCTACAGCCAGGGGCGCCGTATAGGGGGGAAAAGTTAGGACAATTCCAAGGGCCCATGACTGACAGGGGCCCCAAAAAATAGGTAAAAACTAATATAAAATTATTAAACATCATCATTCAGTATATATTTTCAAATATAATAGTAAAATTGATGATCTCTTTGTTTTTTACTTGTTTTTGGCAGTAAAAGTTAAATATCCCCAGTGACCAAAAAGTAAACATCCATATTGACCGACCACCCCCCTGTATCTGCATGAAATGGTTTGGTCCTGCCTTAGCGCACTCAGTGACGGTGTTTAGTTGCAGTCAGTAGATGCGCCAGAACTACAGTGACCACAATGTTGCCAAGTAACGTTAAATCAAAATCAGGTTTTCAAAAAGGAAAGAGAGAAAATAGAGAGAGGAAAAGACAAAGGAAGAAAGGTGGGTAGTAGTCTGTGAGTGGTATTAACCTGTCCATAGTGAAATAAGCTAGCTAGCTACAGACTAGTGCTAGCCTACATTTAATCACCATTTAATCAGTGCAGGGAAACGTTTAGCAAGATATTCATATTAAATCCTTGTCCCTGCCCCTTTTAGCAGACTTAACAACAGATTGGTCAGCAGCAGCCCAGTCTCCCCCTAACTGAGCCCCTCCCTGTCCCAGTGAAGAAGGTGAGCAACATTGTGTTCAATGACATTAGCCAGTTAGCATCACTGCAGGGAGTCTGTGGGGATTTCTCTGTCTCTCTTGATCTTTTCACCATTACAAAAAAAGAAAATTAAATATTTGTTAATGACAAAAATTCAAACACATTAATAACAATTATTTTATCACATGATCATTATGAAATAAAATAAAAAAATAAAATAAAAAACCTACTGTCTGTACTGGATGCTGGACAGTTGGAAACAGTGAGTAGCTTACCTGAGCCTGCATGTAAGATACAGACAATATTAAATAATCCAGTTTGATCGTTCATTTAGATTGAATTATGGAATGACATCTATAGATACAGACTTTATTATTACCATCATGATGGGCAATTTATTTGAGAAGCTTGCACACACACACACACACACACACACACACACACACAAAAACAAAAAAAATCTATCGATTCAATGTATGTAATCAAGTGGTGGTGATACAGAACAAGGTAATTTGGGTCAATGTTCTGTAATGTTAGTGCTATTTATTAGTATATGGCAATCTTGCATCAAATAGTGAACTACATACTAGACTTGCAGGCAGGGGTTAAATTGGGCGGGGCTCTGGGGCTCAGCCCCAGCACATAAGCCTACTGTGTCCGGATGTGCCTGCTTGCAGTCTAAATATGTCACAAAAATATGATGAAAGTGATACTTTTGAAAACATGATATTTCTGACAATAAATGAAAGATGTTTGAAAATGGCATGTCTATTTGTCTCGCGGAGCTGAGATGACAACAATCAGAACATGGCAACAACCTGCCCAGAACTGCAGACAATTCACCACCGCTGGATCAACTACACAACGCCAAAAGGGTCTCCGTCGGTAGGATTAACAGATAAAAAGTCCTTCTCCTAAAGCTAAAAACCCCGTTAGTGTCCCTTTAGTGTCTCCGTGGGTAGGATTAACAGATAAAAGTCCTTCTCCTAAAGCTAAAAACCCCGTTAGTGTCCCTTTAGTGTCTCCGTCGGTAGGACTAACAGATAAAAGTCCTTCTCCTAAAGCTAAAAACCCGTTAGTGTCCCTTTAGTGTCTCCGTCGGTAGGATTAACAGATAAAAAGTCCTTCTCCTAAAGCTAAAAACCCCGTTAGTGTCCCTTTAGTGTCTCCGCCGGTAGGACTAACAGATAAAAGTCCTTCTCCTAAAGCTAAAAACCCCGTTAGTGTCCCTTTAGTGTCTCCGTCGGTAGGATTAACAGATAAAAGTCCTTCTCCTAAAGCTAAAACCCCGTTAGTGTCCCTTTAGTGTCTCCGTCGGTAGGATTAACAGATAAAGTCCTTCTCCTAAAGCTAAAACCCCTCACAGCGGTGGAAACCCGGTGCTCGGGAGCTCCACCGCCGCCACGAGTTCATGTCGCTGACCAAGCCGTGGAACCGGTCCTCGCTGTCGCATCTCCTCCAGCGGCTCGCATCCGAGCATCGGAGAGCCTCATTTGGTGCCGTGTGTGTGTGTGTGTGTGTTTGTGTGTGTGTGTGTATTGTAGTAGTAAAGAGAAATGGGAGAAGGAAGTTTGTGTGAAGTGGACCTGGTGACCACTGACCCAAATCTTCTCAGCTGTTGCTACTGTCTCTGTCTCTTCATGTAGCACATTATGTTTGGCACATTGTATGGGCACTTCTTATATCATAACAAGGTAATATAATATGTAATCAAGTGATGACTGATTAACAGTAATGTAAATGCTAAATGTCCTAATACCTGTTGATACTACAACAATGCAGAGTATAGGCTCTTAACCTTGCAGTTTTGCACATATCATGTAAGACCCAATTTCTCCATTTCTTTGCACAAAGCTCTCCAGAAAGTGCCATTTAACGGTTTATTTTAAATTTTTATCCCGGTGCATACCCCCGACCCCCTAGAGAGCCCTCCACATAACTAATTACAATTTAATCCCTGCTTACATGCATGTACAAA
>NC_041352.1:27574365-27576865 GCF_004354835.1 Perca flavescens
TTACTAGTTACTTTAGTTACTCCGCTACATTGATCTGTTACAGCTTTAGTTACTAGTTACTTTAGTTACTCCGCTACATTGATCTGTTACAGCTTTAGTTACTACTTACGTTAGTTACTCCACTACATTCGTCTGTTCCAGCTTTAGTTACTAGTTACTTTAGTTACTCCGCTACATTCATCTGTTCCAGCTTTAGTTACTAGTTACTTTAGTTACTCCACTACATTCATCTGTTACAGCTTTAGTTACTAGTTACTTTAGTTACTCCTCTACATTCATCTGTTCCAGCTTTAGTTACTAGTTACTTTAGTTACTCCACTACATTCATCTGTTACAGCTTTAGTTACTAGTTACTTTAGTTACTCCACTACATTCATCTGTTACAGCTTTAGTTACTAGTTACTTTACACATTAAGATTTCTGCACACAAAACACATGTAATTTATAAAATGTGATGTTTGATTCTAAACTAAACTAGCCAACAATATAACGGTCTACAAGTCAGCTGAGATGAATACACCATTAAATACTAGTTGATTGACAGTACTGTTTGGTTTGTTTAAAAAATATGAGGATTTTTCGGTACTTTCACTTTTAATATTTCAAGTACATTTTCCTGATGATACTTACATACTTTTACTTAAGTAACATTTTCAATGCAGGACAGTATGGTATTAGTACTTTTACTGAAGTAAAAGATCTGAATACTTCTTCCACCACTGGTAGTGATTTTGCCTCAGTAAAACCAGGTGTTCTGCACTGCTGCAGATGCTGTAGCCTACCTGTTGGTTTATAAAGCTAAAAGTGATTACCAGCTTGCTGTTGAACTGTGAATCCGGGTAATTCTGCTGCTTTGCTGTTTAGTTACATTTTCATTGTAATTGTTTTGGTGCTGTGGTGGCAGAGGATAATATCTGGTATTCTTTCCACTTACATCTCTGTTGATGTTAGTTTTATGATGTAATTTTCTCATTTTACCAATGTGGTGTGGTGGTAGTTGGTGTGTGTGTGTGTGTGTGTGTCAGTTAAAATGATTATTATTATTTGCATGTGGACCCATGTATGGCACTAAATACATTTTTCCAGTAAAGCACAATGATTAAAGGGGGGCCTCACACAAAGAGCAGCCTAGGGGCCCCTGACCACCTTAATCCGCCCCTGCCCGTACCGCAGGACTCCAACGGGAACCACGTGAAAAATTATCACCCTATAGTAGACATACACGCGGATATCTCAACATGCGTAGAGATAACACGCCACTTGGCTTAAGGAAGTCACCGTGTATATTTACGTGAAGTCATGATGTCATGTTGGTGTGAGAGAGAGAAAGAGTGACATCATCTGGAAAATTCATTGAACTTTTTTAATGCTGTAAAATTAATCTAATCCCAGTCATGATGTCACTGTGTGTGAATAACTAACCTCATAAACTGTGTGATTTAAGGAAACTAAAAGGTGAGCTGTGTGCGTCTCACTCAGTGTCCACTCCAGTCTCCACGTTGTAACAGCCTTCACTTTACCCACAGTAGAAACACAGAAGAAGACACTGGGTCTTAAGAAGCTTGGTGTTCTTCACTCTTTACCAACAGGTTGGACAAAGTCTATTATGTAACTTAATCAAAAGTTCTTTTATTACACCCATCCTTAATGTGGCATATACAATGTATTTACTTTAGTGATGCACCGATGTGAAAATTGTTGCCGATACCGATAACCGATATTAATATTGCTGTTATGGCCGATACCGATATTTACCGATGTCGATATCTCTGTATAGAACACATTTTTTATGATAATCAAATAAGGAACTATTTTCCAAAAGGCATTTTTTTTACTTTTGTGATTTATTTTTTAGAAATCACTGCTATTGGGCACCTTTACCTATATGCATAATATGACAAAATAAATATTTATATAAAAATACATTTTTAAAAGGATACAAGTGTGTCCTGAATTCACACTATGAATAAGCCAACCTTGAGTATTCACAATAAACATCTAACTCACTTGAGACCAAGTCACTGTATTCTGTGAACACTGTACAACAGTTCAAAACTTTAAAGTACAGTAGTAGGCCTTAAATGGCCAAAGCCAAAAGTATTGAAAGAGGTAAAATGTGAAAATGGAGCCAGAACAAACTGGACTGAACAGACACTGGCTTTTGCAGTCTGAACTGGAAGTACAGTAACTGCCAAGTACTTTAGGGTTAGGCCTAACCCTTGAAATTATAGAAATTGGTGCCTTCTAGGCCGAGATAAGCCAGAAAATGTGTTTTTTGCTCATATGGATGAAAGACACCAAATCCCAGAATGCACTTGCTTCGCTGCTACTCCCAAGCCACATCCACCTACAGACCGACAGTGAGGCAGCATTCAACTCAACCCAAATGTGTTTTATTGTCATTTCAACCATATACACCAAACAACATTTCACCGTGGCTGTAATGGTTACACATTTAAAATATATAAAAACGACATACGAAACAGGTGTTTACAGTCAA